>NC_056746.1:1015936673-1015986673 GCF_019279795.1 Protopterus annectens | reverse complement strand
TAGAGCACATTAAATGACAGTGATTGGAACAGTGGTACAAACATAGTTTGCATCTTTATTGTAATTAGTGTTGTTTACTCCTTATCTGAGTACAAAGTCACTGTGTAGCTGTCTACTGATCAATGTTAGCTAAAAAGACAAATAACAATGTCAGTGTCTAGTCCTGCATCTTTGTTACATTATCAAAGTATATAATAAAGCAGATGACAGTGAGACTAAACTCTGTGTGAAATGCTGTGATGGGAGATGGAAGTATAGCTGGTTCTACAAGCACCTAGGCCAGTACAATAAACCAGTGCCCTACCCCCTAAGCTCGTCAAGTGAAGAGGGAAAAAAAAACCTCCCTACAGCCCCAGCCATTCAGGTCTCATTTCTGTGCCCTGTCCCCAACCCTCCTTTAACTTATTTTATTAAAAAATAATAATAATAAATAAATAAATAAAGTCTTATTTTAAACTGTAGCAAACTGTTTCTGATAAATGTGGCAAACAGTTGCTACAGTTTATACCCTGCCTCCATGGAACATTACTGCACTAATGTTTGAATTTAAAAAATATATATATTGTTTTTAAACTGTAGCAGACAGTTGATACAGTTTATACTCTGCCTGCACAAACTGCTACAGTGCTCAGGTTTTATTTAAAAAGAAAAAGAAAGAAAAAAAACCTGTAGCAAGGTTTAGACAACACATGGAGCACTATAGTGCTCTGCTTTGACCCTAGATACAATACCGACTTTAAAAACATGTATTGCATTAAAGTGAAATCGAGATCAGCTGATCATACCCCCAACACTTTGCACCAGGGGCAGTTGCCCTTGTCGTCCTGCCATAGCTACATCACTGATGGGAGGGAGGAAGAGGATGGTGGTTACCAGAACTCAAAACCAAACTCTTCTGCTAAGGGTGGAGGTGCAATTAGGATTTAGCAGCCGTGTGGGAGTCTACTTCTCACTGGTAAAGAATAATATCAGGAACCTTAGGATGACAAAACTCACAGATGACTGCAAATCAGGAGTTATCATAGATTCTCCTGCAACATAGACATCTTACAAGAGAGTCCAATACAGATAATTGACTGGTGCCAAATTCAAAGATTAAAACTCAATCCCAAGAAATGCATTATAGGGCCTTTTGGGAAAATGGCCACCCAGGTTAATTACTCCATCGATAAAACACCCCTAAGAGCTGGCCTGATACTCAGGGGTTTGGGAACTTATGTTGACAGTAATCTGTCCTTTGACCAACATCTGGCCAAGGTAGTAAGAAAATCAGTCTGTCACCCAACTTATAAGTAAGAGCATAGCATCCAGGTGCAAGGAACTCATTCCACTTTAATTGGCCTTATCAAACCCATCATTGGGTATGATTGAGCTCCTTCCCTCCATCTCCCTTGTTGTTTGGTGTGTCATTGGGTATGATTAAGCTCCTTCCCTCCATCTCCCTTGTTGTTTGGTGTGTCATTGGGTATGATTGAGCTCCTTCCCTCCATCTCCCTTGTTGTTTGGCGTGTCATTGGGTATGATTGAGCTCCTTCCCTCCATCTCCCTTGTTGTTTGGTGTGTCATTGGGCATGATTGAGCTCCTTCCCTCCATCTCCCTTGTTGTTTGGTGTGTCATTTGGTATGATTGAGCTCCTTCCCTCCATCTCCCTTGTTGTTTGGTGTGTCATTGGGTAGGATTGAGCTCCTTCCCTCCATCTCCCTTGTTGTTTGGTGTCTTTTTATACCAGCATGTAGACATTTATTTTTTGATTTTCCTAGCATTGGCCTTTCAGGGCTCAGCCTCTTTATCTCTACTTGCAGGAAAACTCTGCAGCGCTTTGCACCCAAACATGTCTTTTAATCAGATCAGCTTGAGCTGTTTGACAGCTTGCCTATGTGAAGGTGCCCTGAAGCTTTGGAAGGTCGCCAGCTGTTATATCCTTGGCAGAATATAACCATTCACTTCACTTTTGAGCTTTACTGTCACTGAAGAGTACATTTCTCTGAGGCATTTGAGGATCGATGGTTGGCTTCTGGTTTCCTTTGTAGGCAGGTAAGTTCCCTTTGGTGAAAAAAATCCATTTTCTTAAATTTATTGTAGTTTTATTGCTTTCCTCTTAAGAAAAGTTATTTTAAAGCTAGGAGTGTTGTGTTTTAACAGACTGTCTTGAGACTGTAATATTATTTTGTAATTAAACTGAATGCTCCTTTTCTCAGTTTAAAAGCAGTGTAACTAACTGAAAACATATTTTCTATGGATAAATCCTGTTGTGAGGCTGACATAGTGTTTTAAAATTCTTTTCACTATGTTTTTTTTTCTGTCAAAAAGTAACTTTCGTGGAATGGTAATTTTTACTTGCATTTGCTGCTCATCTTACATGGGACAGAGGCACCATTTGCAGCTTGACTGTGGCGCAGATTGCTGGTCTCATGGTTGGTTCTTCTTCCAGCCACAAAAGGAAAAAGTTAAGTATACAGCCTTTGCCATGACAGCAGGCTAGCCATTTGCCTCAGTCGCAGGTGGATGACTCTGCTATAGCCATTTACTGTACTTCAGACCACTCATCTTTAACCCCTGATCCTTCTGGTGTACCATCTACAGACACTATAGAGCAGGGGTTAGCCACCTCTTCTGTGGCTGCTGGAATCCCCTCAGTGGGCAAAGGAGAGACAGTCTTGTGTCAGAATGCTATGTTCATCCCTGGGGAAGCAATGATTGTCATTAGTAACACAGGTGACCCCATTTTTCCTATCAAAAAGAAATAGAAATAAAACCAAACGTATCTCCTCCTCCTCAAATTTCTTTGGATAAGAGTAATTTACTGAGACTGGCTCAGGGTTTAATTCAGGCTATTGAGCTTTCTTAAAAAGTACTTTCTGGTAAAATAGAGATTCCTCTTTTCCTACAGAGATTTAAGATTTAGAAATTAAAAGAAAAAAACAGGCTACTTTAAATAAAGAAAATATGTGTCCAAGGCAGGTATGAGCCTAGCATTGAGCAGCATTGCACTTACACCAATGATGATGCTCAAAATGAGCAGAAAATAATTGAATTCAATAATTGGCTTAGTTTTTGGTGTCATTCAAAGAGGATGCAATATTTGTCAGCCTAGGGGGATATGATCGACAGACCACACTGCTTCTCCAAGGATGGCCTGCATCTGCCCCGTCTAGGGTTTTTATTGCTGGCAAAGGCATTGTCCACCATGATTGTGCCTTTTTTAGGCAATATCAACCTGATAAAGCTACCAACATAATGAAACAAACAAAGGAAAATATGAAGATGGCATGCTACTAGTCACGTCTATATTATGATATTGCACGCTCAGAAGAGCAAAAAACACATAATCGACCCCATGTAAGTGAAAGCTTACAACGTCAAAACCTCAGAACACTGATTTTTTTCCAAGGGAAAATAATTACTATTCCAAGAAAAAAAAAACTATAAAACATTACATAATGTGGGGGGGTTTGCCCTCACACCCCCCCCCCGACTTGGGGAGTGCCCCCCACACCCCTTACTTAAATATACCAACTCCAAGATCACACTACAGTGCCAAAAAGGCTTTGAGGGTTGAAGTTATATAAAATAATTTTAAATAATAATAATAATTTTGATGCAAAATTCTGGAGCTTTTTGGATAGTAGTGGATTGAGTGATTCAATAGTTGGTAAGAATAAAACGTTGTTACTTAAATCATTAAGTCAAACTTCTTCAAGTTTATAAGTTTCTTATGTGAAAATACATACATAGAATGGTTATTACTCACTATAAAATTTCTAAGTTTAGTAAAATGACTGCTTCAGTCTGTTGCAGATGTAGTAAAGATGCAAAAGCTGATTGGACACATGTTTATGGATTGTGAAAACTTAAACTTATATTAGGATGAGAAAAGTGTTTTTTTAAGTGGAAATGGTCTGGCAATTGTTCTTTAACTAGATAAATAATATAAATGAATGTTCTACTTCCTTTTTTCTGTAAAAAAAAAACAAACAAACATTTTTCTGGGGTCTCCTGGCAGTTGCTAGAAAATGTATTCCAAAAACTAGAAATCTAGTTCAGTTTCTGCATCCAAATACTTTTTAAATGTAACAGCAATACTATATAAAGCTGAAAAAGAAGTGATCAGAACAAGATCTATAAATCATAATAAGACTTTTAGTGGTTGGGATAGCCTTGAAATGTTGCTATTGAAATGCAGTTTGTTAATTGTATAAGATTGCCTTGATGATTCAATGTATTCCTAATATTGTATAATAGTATCTGATATTGAATTTCTTCCTTTCTGTGCATATATTGTAATTTTGTTAAATTAATAAAAAAATTCTTAAAAAAAAGAAACTTCCTAATTAACATACCCCTTCCTAATAAATGTATATGATACATAGGGACACAGTTGGGTTGGGTTGCATGGCTAAGCTTATAAAGGCCAGTAGTCATTAGCCTCTTATACACTTGCAAACCTATGGACCTATGTATCTATGAGAATTGGATTCTAAAGAGCAGCGGACCCAAGACTGAACCCTGTTGAACATTACTAGTAATTTTTTCACATCTATAGGACTTAACCCATACTTGGACAACATGACTTCGGTCCATAGCCCGATTAGCTATCCAGCAGAAAACATAACCATATATTATAGTGGACACATGGGGGATGATGCAAAAGGCTTTAACATGTTTGAAAATACTGCTTCTTTTTATTAATTCTTATCAAATGTAGAGCATATTTACTTGAATTTTGACTACTATAAGCATGAATAATCTGAAGCCCCCAGTTGTTTGATAGCCATTAACTAAGATTAATACCTCATAAGGTGGTGATCCATAGCAAAAGAAATGCCTATTTTACCATTTGCTGTAATTCAATATCACATTTGTCTACACATTGAAAACATTAGAAGGAGCAAGACAGCTGTTTTTTTCATAATTCTGCAACCTTCCATTTATTCAAGAACTATCTAGTCCAATGCAAGTAAGTTAACTCCTATATGAGTTGAAGCAACTTGAAGGTATTTTCAGGAAAACTTGAGCTGACAGTTTTAAAAATGGTAGTATGCATTAAACTGTGTGTATTCTGTCGATGAAGTGAGCAATCTGCATTCCAGAAGATAAACAGACTAGAAAAAAGTAAGCATCTACCTGCAAATTGTAACTGGTTTTCTCTTCAATAACAATATAAAACGTCTCTGAAATCCTCAGGCATACTTCTGATTGACACACATTAATTTATACCATGAAAGTTATTAAATCTTGCCTGCTCATAACTATGAATGACATAAAACCAGTTCTAGTGACAGCCTGAATCAGAAGGTGCTGCTTATAATAAATGTCAAAGGAAATGGTAACAGTAAATAACACTTAAGAGTGCAGCGGTGATACACTTGGAGCTATACTTCAAGAAGCTTACATAAACTACCGAAATGAATGGCTGAAGCCAGAAGGAAGCAGCATTATTTATACAAATGTAGTGTACTGCACATGGACGGCTCTATGATGGGCCAAATAACTGCACTGATTCACTACACTGAAGTTACAAATGCATCAATATAAGTCGTGTTTGTGTACATCTGTCTATCAGTTTTGTTTTAATGATACTTTATAGGCTTTAAGTATAACTGCATGCATTTGTGCTCTCCACACATTAAAGATAATTCCCTAATGTCTTATAGCTACAGAATAGTCTGTTACTATAGATGTTGAAATATCGCTTACATGTTTGAGGTTTGTAGTACATAACTTTCATCAGTTTTGGTGTCATTAATATTTTTTGTTCAAAAGACATGATGATTTGTGAGAGTACAGAATACATGAATAGGTAATGGTTACAGATAAAGCAGAATTTAAATGTAATACTTTTGTTTATACTTTTGCAGTAATAGTTTATTCTGAATGTCCTAACAGTCCCTTTTTATGTCATTGTAAATATGGTTAAATCGTCCAGAATTAACATATCTATGAACTTAATCTATAAAAAATCTGCAACCAGAGATTTTTCATAATGCTGAGCCTCTTGCAAAATAATCTGTATATAAAAAATAATTACACTGCATTTCGGGGATTAAATTCAATGAAAAATAATACACCTGGAAGGCAGTATGAATAGCCAGATATAGGAAAAGTATTAGCAGCAACTAACAAGTCTGTGTTTTCAACAAAACTAATATAATGTAAATGAAATATATAACACTAACAAATACTGTTGTAACACCGGTTTCCATTTTCTAAGGGCAGTAATGCAACAAACATGGTAAATCACTGTCTGGCAAATTAGTTACCAGTAATGCCAACAGTATCAGGCATTACTTCTTAGATATTTTTACCTTTCTTTTTTAAATAAGCAAATTCAGAGATATCTGCATTTTCTGCATGGAGCTAATACTGAAAGCTGTACAATGACTTTAGTAATTGATTCTTGCAATGCATATTCTTTGAAAAACAGAGAAAAAGGTATCAAAAGGGGGCTTGGATTGTTGTGACACCTTTTGATCATAAGTGAAATTTTCATTAATTGTCATCATACATTCTTGGTCCCCAAATGCTGCAACATCACATTATCACTGAACAGGAACCTTTGCACAAGAGCAGGAAAATCTTCAAAACTCACTGGGGGTAAGGGTTTCAAGAAACCCATAATAAATGAATACATACATACATACATACATACATACATACATACATATAACAAAGCATAGATTTGGTTCATGACACTTGCATTTGCTGTTGTCCCTTGGTTGCTTAAGAAAATATTAGTCTAAAGAATATATTATCCAGGGCATTGCCACATGTTATATATTTAATATTAGTGCTATGCCATTTCTGATGCTTGTCCTGATGAGTGTGGTTATGTGAAAAGAACAGGAAAGAAAGAAGAAAGACTGCAATAGATAAGATAATCAGTATCTAATATGAGACTTTAAGGTAATGGTAAAGCCATGAAGGGCATTGGTCTCCTTGGTGTCTACTTTATACACTCCCAATAATGGTTGCATGCTGTGAATATTAACTTATCATATACCTGTCATACTAAAGCTGATGGACGACACTATGGTGCAGATTCAATAAACCCTACATGGTCCTCTAAAACCGTGTGCACGTCACGCTGTGACACACACACACACACACACACACACACACACACACACACACACACACACACACACACACACACACACACACACACACACACACACACAATAGTGCACCATTTTGTATTCAGTAAGCAGATCTACACACTGTGTAGAGCCACACAAACACAGTAAACATTGTGGCATGCTAATTAAAGCATAAGCAGCTGAATCGTATGCTAAACAACCAATCCAAGAAGGAAGAGTTCTTCAACAAGCAATAAAGGAATTGCGTAGACTTAGTGTAGATACTGCATGTGAATTAGAAAATCTATTGGAATTCATCCACGGAAACTAGTTTACACAGAAATAATGTTAGGAGCTGTCATTACTGTTATTCATATATATGTCCAAGCTGCTAACAGACCATGGCCAAGAAGAAGAGTTTTTAGACCCTGTTTAACTTTTCATGGTCTGCATGAGGTGGAAATTGCAGACCACTGTAGGGTGGATAGCGATACACTAGAGGAACTCTGCAATCTCTATCGTCCTCAACTGACAGCAAGGGAAAACCAAGGGGAACCAATACCTGTGGATACTAAGGTTTGTGTAGCACTTACAACATCAGCTACAGGAACCTTCCAGAGACAAACAGGGGACATGCTGAGGGTGTCACAGACATCAGCATCCAGAATCATACAACAGTTCCTGAATACTTTCATACAACATGCCAGTGACTACATATATTTTTCCCAGACACCTGAGGACAGAGCCACAACTATGCAGGAGTTCTACCTTGTAGCACACTACCCTGAAGTCTTGAATGCCATAAACTGCACACACATCAAAATTAAAGCACCACCTGGGGAACAGGGAAGGGTGTACATAAATAGAAGGTGCTTCCACTCCAGTAACTGCCAGCTTGTGAGTAATGCTAAGGGAATCATTCTGAATGTGTTTGCTAACAACCACGGCAGTTACCAGGACTCACTTATCTTGCACAACTCTCAGCTCTATCAGATATTTTCTAGGGGGAATATCCCACAGGGCCATTTGCTGGGGGATGCAGATTATGCACTTGAACCATGGCTGAAGACGCCCATCATAAATTCACACACCGACTGAAGAATACTATAATGAGGTACACACTCAAACAAGAAATATCATAAAGTATGAGTTTGGGCTGCTGAAGTCACAGTCCAGTGCCTAGATACATCTGGAGGAGCCTTGTAGTACAATACTCATACATGTGGTGAAATTATCACTGTCTGTGCCATGCTTCACAATATTATTCTGAGAAAGCAACTTTAGCAGGAACACCAAGGAGAAGGGCCACACATACCATCACCACTGACAAGGCCCCCTACCTGCATGCAGGTGAGGAGTCAAAGGTGAAACCATCAGGTGCTGTGGCATAGGCAGATGTAGGTGTGCACGATATGCCCTGGCACTGGCCAAGAACAACACTCACCACCTAAGGGGCTAAAACCTTCATCTTACGCACATACATACAGTACAACTGATGCCAGACAATGCTCACAACCTTTACTTACCCATTTAATGGCTGTGTACTGCTAACTTCAAATAGAGTCAGCCCCATATTAAAAATCTTGCAACTGCCAGACTTCCAATGTAAGTGTTGAGCTTTGAATAGAAAATAAAATGTCTAAGAACATAAATTAATGGCATACCTTGCATAATGTTACTTGATAATGTAAGTATAAGGTAGGTGATAGAAGATCCAAGATGGTGGGCGTCTAAGAGGTACCCTCTCCTTTCAGGCACTACACTTACCTTTGGCTTTTTTTAAATCAAAAATCAAACTGATAATATACTACTCTAAATAATCAAACAACCAGCTCAATACTGTCCTTTCTTAAATGGATTATATCATATTTGTTGTTTTGTCTTGTTATATATACTAAGTTATAATTATTGCAATTTTCTGCTAGTCAACATTATGTCTGTATGTATCCTTATTGAAAAATTTTTTTTTTTTTTTTATAGATATATATTCAACTATAGTTTTGTTTGTCATAAGATTTGGATGCTGTTAGAAGCGTTATGTAAGGGTCTGGATGTCTGGCTTGGACTTGATGCGACCTTGTACAAGTGGTAAATATTATGTGTAAATATATATATCAACTTATTTATTATTTTTTCATTATAGTATAAATGGTTTGTAATTACTCATGTCTAATTACTCTCTTTCTCTTATGCAAAGTGGTGGGTGTTAGATGGTGTTTTTAGAGATGCTAAGAGTTTTTGTTTACAGTTTTTTTTTTGACCTACAGTTTTTTGAATATAGGTTACCATTTTTATTATTTCTTACCTTTTATTTCTATATATTTCTTTTTTTATCAAACTGTTAGCTTTATTTTCTTTATACTGTCTATAAATATTTAGAATTAGCATACTTAAATTTTGTATGTCCAATATGACTAATAATTTGACAGTGTCCTCAATAAAAAAGGGAAAAAAACTCAATAGCGTGGGAAAAAAAAGTTAATTCCTAAAAGAGCTGTGCTTTTTTAAAGAAGAGGTATTCTTTTACACTGATTAGGCATGGGGCTCAAAAAAAAAGGCATGGATTAAGGAAAATATCTTCGGAATGGCACTAATAATTAGAGGGGAGACTCAGGATTAAATTAAGAAAGGGGTACTTGATTATTAATGAAAGGAAATTCAGACCAAGATGGCAGATGGTGTTATTTTACTGCCTTTTTTGAACACAACAGATAGCCCCATATTTTTCATTTAACAGATATGATCTATTATCTCTTACTCAGATTTTACTATGACGATCTATTACTTTACTTAAATTCCCAAACGACCTATAATCTTTGGAGGATTGGAATATGGTTTTTACTAAAGTAGATCGGGATTGGAATATGATTTAGCAATTCAAATTGTTACAAAGCCAACTGACTACTTGAGCTGATGACTTTTGAGATTTCTGACACACTTGATTCTGACTGATGACTCTGAGTTAACTGATAATCACTACTTTAATACTTGACTATTTACTAAAAACAAAATATGTGGTATTACTTTCAAGTTCTAATCTCAAACTACTTCCCGTACCATCATCAAAGGTTCTCAACAGAACCCCTTCAGTACCAGACCAATCAAGGATAAGGCAGAAATAGCTTCCTACAAGAACACAATAAGGATATCGCCATGGTCCTTGAACCCACAAGAACTCCGATAAATTAAACCCACTTGAGATTGAACCCCAAATCTTTTAAAGATATTTTCTGGCCCCAGTGAAATTAAATGACTACTCGCATATCAGATAGTGCGAAACAAAGCTGAAAGCAAAAAAGCTTATCTAGAGCGCAGCTAAACTACTGTACTTGGGGAAAGGCTAACTGAACTAGCAAGACACCTTGGAGGATATATACAAAGAAGGAAAGCTACTACAAAAGGATATTATAATTTGAATTAAGCAAAAATATATAAGTACTCTGAGAATAGCAGTATATCTAAATACATCTATAAACCTATAGCTAGCTATTCCAATAATCCTAATTTATCTCAGAATATATACAAACCCCCTCTAAATACTCAGAATAGTCTAGAACCCCCTCTAAGATTCAGCTTAATAATCAACCATATGCAACATCATATAATAATATGAACTGCCTCTAACAAAAATTTCATGAATATAGGGCAGACAATAACTTTTTCAGCTTTTAAGAAGACTATCAAAAAACTTACAAAAACAATTATTTAATGACTACTCCCAGAAAGATGAAAAAAATTTTAAAAGAAACTTTGCTAAAGTTAAATTTACCAAGAAGACGGGGATAAGATGTTTAGGAAGACAAAATCCCTATAGCTTTTTTTAATCTAATTCTATATGCTTTTTAAAATTACTTTAACCCTCTCGAATATTGGTTCTTTTTTAAAATTATTAATTATTGGTTCAGTTAGATTTCATTAAATAATTGGCGTATTATGGTAAAAACCCCACATACATTAGACCACCTAAAACTATCCTGAGACCCAAAAAGCTTATGGACACTACCTACCCAGTAAGATCCTCCCACGTTTACTTATGAATAGAAAAACATTAAGATCCTAATGTTCATACTCTATAATATAGGCTGAAAACTTTGAGGAATAGACACACCCTATACAGGCTGATAACTGAATAATAGATAAACATAACTAAACACCATAACACTGGGAATCTATCTTAAAAGACCTGCAAATGCCTAACCTGTTTAAGACTTTTGATTCTGATTTCTTTCTAGCTCTAGGCAAATTGAACTCAGACTTTTCAGTTATTATTACTCGAAAAATTTCTAGTTCCAAACATACTTTATCTCAAACATTAAGACTTTATATAATGGTTCAAATACCGTCTATACATAGACAAGAAACTCTCAATTCATTTAAAGAAGTATGCTTAGACAGGCATCTATGCTTTATTGCGCTATTGTTGTTCCATAATACTTAGAAAATTTCTCTTTACTGTATCACAGAATGTAACTTTTCTGTACTTTGTAATCTGTATGGCTAATATTAATACTTTATGTCATGCAATGCCTTTGAATCTTAGTTTCCTTTGAAGACTGGCCTTAAAATCTAGTGGTTTATTCTTAATCTGTTAACTTTCAAATTAATTCAAATTAATCATTTAATGTCACAAACCCATTTTTCCTAAAATTAATCCTTGTAAATTATGACTATCTTCATATTTTTACCTATACAGCTATTGTCCTAAGAATTACCTCAACATGTCTCTTATATGAATTTTGTCACATCTGTAATTCAAGCAACTATAAAAATCTCTATTCACTCAAACAATATTCTCCCAAAAATGGCAATTATTAAAAAAAATTACCTATCAAAAAATCTCTATCTATAAAACCCAATACTTCCCAAAATATCTGTATCAATAATCATCAAAAACCTATGGTATGTTGCAACCTTATTATTATCAAGAAAATACCAAATGAAATACATAATCAAAGAGGGGGTACCCAAAGGTAGAATTAATGTCTTATTACAAACTTTATCTTCCTAAATGGAGGAAAATTAATTATATTCTTAATCTCATTATATTACAAATTCCCTCCTATAAGATTAAATTTAGGTATAACCACACTCTTAGTAACAATAGTAATCCCAGAGCTTTACCTTTAAATTTGGTATAATAACACTCTTAAGTTTAATTTTAATCCTTGAGCTTTACCTTTCTGTAGCTTCAACTAGAGACTTTTAATTACATGGTAGCCCTTTTTCTTCTACTTCTTCGGGAACCTAAGGGCAGTATAGTTAATTGTAGCTTTTTTGTAACTTCAGCCATCTATCTTTGACCCAGTATTAAATTGTTAAACTTCTGAAGACTTTTGAATAATCTTTTGACTCATAAAAAGGAACTCACCATTAGAGACTTCTATAAAGCATAACATCACCTTGAGATTAATTAAAGAGAAACTCTTTCTTAAAGAATCAGCTTATACCACATATGGAGGGGCCGATACAGACTCACCTCAACTTTTCTTAATAGAAAGAACTTATTTTTGCTGACTTTGAGCTAAGACACTTATCAATTTATGATTATTACCGAATTTATATTATACCCCCTACTCATTAAAAATTTAACTCATCTGTATCCACTGCTTGCTCTTGTGTTTCCACCACGAGCTTCCGACACACATTATCCATATTTTATGGTTTTGTATACTTAGAACCTATGTGTTTCTCTTCTTTAGAGATTAGATTAAGTAAATGGGTTATCATAAGTCAACATTATCTTGGGAAATGGCTCTACTAATATACTAATATTAACATGTCATGTCATCTTTTAAGTTTTTGACTAATGTAATGTCTGTCTTCTAATTAAGTTCTATATTACCAAACACTGGATGGATCTCAAAGTTATCTTCTGGTAGTTTTAATTACTTATATATACTATTATAACCTCTCAGAAATTTGATTTATGTAGCCCAGCGTAAAGAGAGTCTCTAAGTATAAGGTAGGTGATTTTTACAGCAATTAAATCACTATGTTTCAGCAGTGACATGTGTCAATACGTGTGATCACTATCAACCAATAACCATGCAGCAAAGTTTCACACATTCATACCTCTCAAATGTACAGATTTTCACAGAATGTCCACAGTTTGGCATCGTAGTTTTGTACTGGCAAATCATTAAAGATTGGCGTTAGAAAATAATGGCACACATTTCACTCTCAGACTTGATATCCCTCAGAAAAAGCATATGCAATGGAAAATCTGTTATACTGTCAACTTTCTAACTTTGTAAGACCAAAATATTTCAACATTATCCCTAGAGCCTTTTTTTATTTATGACTTGGTCGATCTTTGGTGGTCTAAGGGGTTGAGAGGGATATACACATTACAAAATCCTTAAGGCAGCAGGAAAATTTGCAAAACAGCATCACAAATACAGCTATACTAAGCACTCAGTCAGCTATGCATGCTGGGCATCGGGCAAAAGACTTGAATCCCTGAATCCAAAAGATAGAAAACCAAGGATATGGCACAGTTATCATTTGCACAGGGTATTGTTTGGGGGGAGCAGGAGGCCTAGGCTGACATAAAAGGTATTGAGTGCATGTGAGTAAGAAAGACAGATGGGCAGACATTTGTATAAAGCAGCAAATGGACACCGAGACAGAATGATCTGTAAGCCTCATGACTGACCAATGTAACTGTTATGTGTGTGTGTCTGTATGGTGTGTGTGAGTGTCTGCAAGAACACAGCCAAGCTCTATGCTAGCTGTGCATCTTGGTATGTCAGACAGGTGTGAGCCGTGCATGTTAGTGGTGACAGTTCCTCATCATCATCCCCAACAGTGAGAACTGGATCTACCAAGAGTTGCACTGACATGTCCATGCCCATGTTCAGATGCACTGCTGCCACCTGAATATGGCTGTTGTCACATCTGGGTGTGGACACCTCAACCACTGATGGAGCAGTAGAAATAGTACCACTATGGGAGCGTGATGTGGCATGGCCATAGTGGTTAACATCAGATGATGTGACTGACCTACATCCACATGGATGCCTTCCCCCTTCCAGCAGACGTTCCATCACAGACACCGCCCATTCCAACATGTCATTCATCCAATCCATTGAATTGGCAAGACGGTGGAGGCAGTCATGCATGTCAGCCTGTGCAACATCTACAACCCTAGCATTTTCTCAGAGGCTATATTAGAACATGGCTGTGCAGCCATGACTGGCCTAAACATACGTTGAGTAACATGGAAAGAAACATCAGGATCAGGCGGAGGGTGGACAGCGTGCCTCCTCCAAGCACCCCTAACATCCCTAGTGCATAGCACTTTGCCCACACATTGGCTATATTTACAGGCACAGAAGCCACAGTATCCACACTACCCTGATCAGGTGCCTCATCATCCACCTGTCCAATAACTGAGGGCTCACTAGAATAAATAGGTCTACTAGCTTTATTTGATAAAAATACAGGAGACGGCTGAATGTCAGCCTCCATGTCAGATTTAACCTCTACACCCCCCAACTGTGCCTCTGGGGTTTGGCCACCATCATCATCAGAGTCTGCCGATACTCTGACATAAGATGGTAAGAGTCTTACACTTGCACTGTCAGGATCATCTGTGATAATCAGCAACGTCTTCTTCTTCTTCTTTCGGCTGCTCCCGTTAGGGGTCGCCACAGCAGATCAACTGTTTCCATTTCTTCCTGTCCTCTGCATCTTGCTCTGTCACACCAACCACCTGCATGTCCTCTCTCACCACATCCATAAACCTTATCTTAGGCCTTCCTCTTTTCCTGTTACCAGGCAGCTTTATCCTTAGCATCTTTTTCCCAGTATACTCTGCATCCCTCCTCAGCACATGTCCAAACCAACATAATCCTGCCTCCCCAGCTTTGTCTCCAAACCTTCCAACCTGGGCTGACCCTGTAATATACTTATTCCTAATCCTGTCAATCCTCGTCACACCCAGTGCAAATCTTAACATCTTTAACTCTGCCACATCAAGCTCTGACTCCTGCCTTTTTGTCAATGCCACTGTCTCCAACCCATAAAACATAGCTGGTCTCACTACCCTCTTGTAGACCTTCCCTTTCACTCTTACTGGTACTCGTCTGTCACAAATCACTCCTGACACTCTTCTCCACCCACTCCATCCTGCCTGTACTCTCTTCTTCACCTCTCTTCCACACTCACCATTACTCTGAACTGCTGATCCCAAGTACTCTACTCTCTGCATCCTCACCATTCCTCTATCCTGCCTCTCATTCACACACATATATTCTGTCTTAGTCCTGCTGACCTTCATTTCTCTTCTCTCTAGAGCATATCTCCACCTCTCCAGGGTCTCCTCCACCTGTTCCCTACTCTCACTACAGATCACAATATCATCTGCAAACATCATTGTCCACGGGGACTCCTGTCTGATCTCGTCTGTCAACCTGTCCATCACCATTGCAAATAAGAAAGGGCTCAGAGCTGATCCTTGATGTAATCCCACCTCCACCTTAAACGCATCTGTCACTCCCACTGCAGACCTCACCGCTGTCACACTACCCTCGTACATATCCTGTACCACTCTTACATACTTCTCTGACACTCCTGACTTCCTCATACAATACTACAACTCCTCTCTAGGCACACTGTCATATGCTAATACCTACATGATAATTTAATATATACTGACAAATTAACACTGGTAGCACTATTACAGATGGTACAGCAATACACACACACACACACACTCCTGACATCTCACACATATGGATAAATGCATGTTTCTGTCAAATGCTCATCAATGCTCAAATAAAAATATTTAGCTTACCATGTGCAGATGACTCCACACTGGCTGGGGAGGATGGTCATGGAAAAAGTTAAGCAAAAGATAAGGACACCATCATCACAATTCTGATAACAGAGAGGGACCAATTTTTTGCCTTTTTATGTCCATTAACAATACTTTTAACTGAAACTTGACTGACATGTTGAACCAAAACCCAAATGCAATGAACCAGAATGCATTGTTAATGGTATCAGTTTATCAATAGGTTCCCCCTAATAAATATTAAATAAAACAACTGAACTATTATTGTCAGTATTTTACTATACAAGAAAATGCTAAAGATTAATGTATTAGCTTACCTGAAAATTCATCCTGGGTCATACTTGTCCTTCCTAAACAGCAGCACAATCATCAGTCACATGCTGTTGTGCAATTTCCACTGAGTTGTCTGGATCCCTGACAGTGGACAGCAAATCTTCATTTCGTGTCAGTGGTGGCTCTGTAGCAGTCCCCCCCCCCAGCCAGCTGTCTATAGGTCACTGCAGCTGTTGTCCTCCGGGTTGATGAAATAATATCAGTGGCCCTATGAAGCACTTGATCATAAGTCCTGCTGCACCCCCTACGGCATTGATATCATTCACTATCTGGCTCCAAATCTGTATTCTGTCAGACATATCTCCAGATCCTTTCTCAAGCAGAAAGGCACCATGCTGGAGGGACAGATTTATCTCCCAGTGACTGTCACATATTTGGAACAGGCTACCAATTCATGTGAAACAGAGCACCTCTATGACACTGTTCAAGAGGAACCTGGAGGAGTGGATGGGGCACCATAAATTCTTACTGGGGATAGGGCCTACAACCCTCCTGGTCATGGGCAGTCATCACTAAATGCAATATTGGGTATTGACTAGCCTTTCTATGGTATTACATTGGGATGAAATGGGAGACTTAAAATAACCTCCTGGTTGATAGCCTAGTAATCTCCTATGATCAACTAATGATTCTCTGTCACTTAAATGCTTTCACAATTACACAATTCTCAGAGTCATTGAAGGGGGGTTTGCAGGGATTGGGACACTTGGGTTCCATAATCATTGGTGACATAAAACAAAAAATAATACTACACACAAATATCACATAAATAAAAGTCCTGCTTTTATATATATATATATATATATATATATATATATATATATATATATATATATATATATATATATATATATATATATATATATATATATATATATAGATATATATATATATATATATAGATATATATATCTATATATACACCTACTATTATTTTTTTTCAATATTACCTACTGGAGAAACACAAAACTCCAGCTATTAAAATATAAAAGGTTATGTGTTTGTAATATATCGCAGTCATACACAAACCAAGGTTTTATCCAAAAAAGGAATAAAAAGAGTAAACCTCTTTAAAAAAAAGTTTTTGGTTGTGGGAACACACAAATGGAACTTGGCTCCCCATCCCCAAAACAAAAGGCAAATTACAGTCTGTACCAAGCAAGGAATAAGAAACATCTGCAGTGGTGCAGTGGTAGCATTGTTGCCTCACAGTAAGAGGTTTTCCCATTCGATTCTCGGCTGGAGTGTGGGGAGTGCCTTCTGTGTGGAGTCTGCATGTCCTCCCCATGGTTGGGTGGGTGTTCAAAAGACATGTGTAAATGGGCATGCCTTCGCTTAAGGGTGAACGTCAAGCTGGCACCTCAGCATTCGTCAAAATCTACTGCCAATCATTAGCGGATTGGAGTTCCGCTGTGGCAACCCCTAACCAGGAAAAGCCAAAAAACAACAACAACCAAGCAAGGAATAACAAACACATCAGTCAATTGTTATAAGTGCTTTCCAAAAAATTCTTACAACATGTGTACACATTTGCGACAGAAAAGTCATTTTTATACAATTGCCAGTCAACTTTAGCTGTGCCCAGCACTTCCCTAGAGGTGTCTGTGAACCATTTTAGAAGGCTGAAATCACTGTGTCATTGACAATATAGGACATTTACATTTCACTGAAATAACATAGAAGAGTGCAAGATAAACAGTTGTAACAATAACACTTGTACTGAAAGTTAATAAGGCTGTGTATCTGATAAAGTAAAATGTCCTGAGAAAAATGCCTCTGCCATCCGTAAACTTCTAAGAAGTGCATACAAATAGAAGTTACATTTACTAATATATATATATATATATATATATATATATATATATATATATGTGTGTGTATGTGTGTGTGTGTGTGTGTGTGTGTATATACTTGTGTTTTAAATATTTTCTTAGTAACGTGAGCAAATCTGGCAAGTAATTCAAAATTTCAATCATACTTTATCAAGATCAGAAGTCTTCTGTACAGATAAATCCAAAGTAACCAGTAAAAATATAACCACAGGCTCCAAGATGAATAAACAAATGGTTTAATGCAACAAGAACAAAATAAAAGCTTCAGTAAGTGCTTTTGTCTTCTAACTCCTTTACAAAGACTTCTTCAGACTGAAGTAAACAGCAAAATTCATGTTTAAATACCTTAAAGACCATCACCTGACATAACATCACATGACCTTACTAAAAACACATGTTCCTAGTGGTTTAACCCTTTCCTTTTCAGATAGCTGACAAATTCTTCTCTATTGTATAGTCCTGGTGGAAAGCAAGCATTTAGCCTTGCTTGCCAACAGTATTCTAACCACCCTAGTTCTTCTTCAATATTAATAATATTTGCTTCAATGGATACTGTATCAAGTACTATAAATTTAAAGTCTACTTACATTTGTTTGTTTTACAGTGTTTACATAATGCATTCCTCTCATCACCAGACTGAATGCCATATTTATGCTCATATATCCTCCTTCTGTTTAATTCTCAAGTGGTCCTTCCAACATAATAGGATTTGCATTGACTACAGAAATATAAGTAAACAACATTTTTAGACTTACAACTAAATTGTCCTGGAGTTTTAACTTTTATACCCCCTATTTCTATTATATTTCCTTCCATAAAATGTAAGTGCAAATATTACAATTATAACATTTAATCATCCCACATTTTCTGTTATGTCTTTTATTTGGCTTATTCAGTTTTCCCTGAAAATCATTTTTAAAGTTGTTTCCCTTTCTTTGTACAAATAGAGGATTATCACCTACTTTTCTAAACACATCATTATTTATTCTTAGTAGTCTCCAGTTTTTTTCTTATCACATTTTTTATAGCTAATGAATCTACTCTGTTTTGAATGGCCATAGAAGTTTTTCTTTTATAAAGGATTTTTTTCTTTTCTATCCGGTACTTTTCCCCTCATCTCTATTCTTTCTTCTAATAATTTATTTACTTCATATTCTGGGTATCCTCGATTTCTAACTCTATTAAAAAAGGAACTAGCTTCTTCTAAAAACTCATCTTCACTGTTTGTAAACCCACTTATTCTAGACAGTTGCCCTTTATTTTTTGCATATGGTTTACAGCTACAAGGAAATGTGCAGCCAGAGGAAATTATGCAAGATGCCAATGTTGGGGCTGAAGAGTCAAGCATGGTGAGGTGCTCTGAACGACTGCAAACTAAAAAAATCTAATAAACCAGGAGAAAATGAAAATAATGCTGGAACTACAAATATGAGTGGGTCGCAAACACAGTCGAGTTCACAAGGAGGAAATATAGTAATTATTAATGAAAACGGAGGACAGGAGAACGCGGTGGTGAGCACATCTAAACAACTGACTTATTCTAACAAAAATCAAGTTGTGGAAGTTTACTAAAGGGTGAATGGTAAAAATAGATCATGGGCTCAAGTGACTGCAAGTAATGCAAACGAAAATACAAATGCCAATAATTATAAGAAGCCAACAAAAAACAACTTTGTAAAGAAAGGGTTGAAATGGAAGAACTGGAACCAAAGGAATGCATACCGGAGAACATAGGTACTGAAAACTTTATTATTATTAATTTGTCGAGCTATACATTAAATAATGAAGAATGTAAGGTGCTGAGTAGAGGCTGGAATTTTGCACCAGCCCAAAGAGCTGACAAATTACGAACTATCAATGATCTCAGAGACTATGTGAGGCTTTTACATTTTGATATATTGTTTAATAGAAATGACAATGGTGAAAGTAATGTTGTCTGTTATAGACCTAGTAGTTTTAATCCACCCTTGCATAAGGCTTTAGAAATGTTCTTAAATATTTGTGAAATACAAACTATTGAAATTTTAGATAGAAAAGCTGAATTTAAATTTTATAATTTAACTAGACGTGAAAAAGAAGTGTTTGATAATATGATGAACAACAATGACATTTTATTTTTTAAAGATGACAAAGGAGGATCACTTGTATTAGACAGAAATGTATATGAAGCTAAGATGAAATTGCTGTTAACAGATAAGTACTACAAAAAGATAACCATGCAAGATGTGAAAAGAGGGTATAGATTTATTGACTCATGTATAGAAGAATGGTATAATGCTAATAGAATAGATGAAAAAATAAGGAAGAGTCCAGCAAATATCAACCCTAAAATAAGTAATATGTATGGAATACCCAAAGTTCATAAGGACCTGGAATAACCCCCACTTAGGCCAATAGTGACTAAAAACAATAGTAAAACAGAAGGTATATCTGTATTT
Source organism: Protopterus annectens (assembly GCF_019279795.1). Lineage (NCBI taxonomy): Eukaryota > Metazoa > Chordata > Ceratodontiformes > Protopteridae > Protopterus > Protopterus annectens. The sequence continues at coordinate 1,015,966,196 of NC_056746.1, read as the reverse complement.
GTAGATAAGTTCTTACAGAAAATTATCCCACATACCTCTATGTATATTAGAGACAGTTTCAATTTGCTAGAAAAAAATTGAGAAAATAGCAGTAAATGAAAACAATTTGCTTGTAACACTTGATATTAAATTCTTGTACACTATGATACCGAATGATGAATGAATGGAAATTGTAAGGATGGAATTATTGCAGTCTCAAATGTATTCAACAAACATGGCTGGATTATTAATGGAAATGATAAATATTGTATTAAACTATAACTACATCTCATTCTATGATGAGATTTATGTACAAGTTAATAGTGTAGCTATGGTGGCAACTTTGGCCCCCAGTTATGCAAATTTATTCATGCATGGATGGGAAACCATTCATGTGTTACAAAGCGAATATAAAAATAGCATAAAAATGTTTTATTAGATTTATTGATGATGTACTGTTAAGAGGTATGTATGAGGAACTAGAAGAATTCTTGATATATATAAACAATGTGTGCACATACTTAAAATTTACTCATCATATTAGTGATAAAGAAATCACTTTTTTGGGATGTGTTTTTGTATAAAAAGAATAACAAATTAGTATCTATAATTTATAAAAAGAGGGTGCAGAACAATATGTATCTGCACTTCTCTAGTATGCATCCTAAAAACACTAAGCTAAAAAAAATAAAGGGCAACTGTCTAGAATAAGTGGGCTTACAAACAGTGAAGATGAGTTTTTAGAAGAAGCTAGTTCCTTTTGTAATAGAGTTAAAAAATGAGGATACCCAGAATATGAAGCAAATACATTATTAGAAGAAATAATAGAGATGAGGGGAAAAATACCAGATCGAAAAAAAAAATTCCCTTATAACAGAAAAACTTATATGGCTATTCAAAACAGTGTAGATTCATTAGCTATAAAAAATGTGATAAGAAAAAACTGGGGACTACTAAGAATAAATAATGATGTGTTTAGAAAAGTATGTGATAATCCTCTATTTGTACAAAGAAAAGGAAAAAACTTTAAAAATTATTTTCAGGGAAAACTGAATAAGCCAAATGAAAGAAGTAACAGAAAATGTGGGATGATTAAATGTTCTAATTGTAATATGTGCACTTACATTTTATGGAAGGAAATTAAATAGAAATAGGGGGTATAAAATTTAAAATTCCAGGACAATTTAGTTGTAAGTCTAAAAATGTTGTTTACTTATGCTTCTGTAGTCAATGTAAATCCTATTATGTTGGAAGGATAACTCAAGAATTAAATAGAAGGATATATGAGCATAAATATGGCATTCAGTCCAGTGATGAGAGGAATGCATTATGTAAACACTATAAAACAAACAAATGTAAGGTAGACTTTAAATTTATAGTACTTGATACAGTATCCATTGAAGCAAATATTATTAATATTGAAGAATAACTAGGGTGGTTAGAATACTGCTGGCAAGTAAGGCTAAATGTCTGCTTTCCACCAGGACTAAACAATAGAGATGAATTTGTCAGCTATCTGAAAAGGAAAGGGTTAAAGCACTAGGAATGTGTTTTTAGAAAGGTCATGTGATGTTATGTCAGGTGATGGTTTTTAAAAGATAAACATGAATTTTGCTGTTTACTTCAGTTTGAAGAAGTCTTTGTAAAGGAGTTAGAAAATGAAAGTGCTTACTGAAGCTTTTATTTTGTTCTTGTTGCATTAAACCATTTGTTTATTCATCTGCGAGCCTGTGGATATATTTTTGCTGATTTTGACTGTTTGTGCTACTTGGCTGCTGTTTGTGAAGATAAGTCCAAAGTAATAGCAATCTTCTTCTGTGTTGTCCACATACATAGCTCTCCTCACCTTTAGATTCTTTAGCTACATGGTTATGTTTTTATAGTATATATTCATGTATGTGAGCATGATGAAGATGCAAATGAGGTGTGAACTCATTAGAGTTGCTGAATCTCAATCTTTTGGCTCTGTGTAGCAGGTGTTAACATAATGTAGGCACTCCCTCAGTGTCAGTTGCTAATGGATTGTAACTGTGCATGATTACTGGTAGGGAGAGGGAAAACACAACAATTCAGACTGCATTGCCTGCAGTGGGTGTGCCACCCAGGTTATACTTACAAAGTGTAGAAGTTATTGTATCAAGATTTTAAATGGAAGGGAGGAGCAAACATTTCTAAGTTTCTGAACACTAATAGCCAATCTCTCCTGTCTTTGTTGAAAACTGTATATTATTGTTATTTAATATTTTCATACATTTAAAGGACAATGATACAAAATGCCTTACAGACTGCATGTCTGAAACTACTACTCAGATAAGAGAAGAATGAACCCAAACCACATCGCCACAACAGTCAGGAAATCCTTCTATGTGACACACCTCATCACAAAGGGCTTTTCATCCAGAAAAAAGGAGGTCATTGTCCCACTGTACTCATCCCTCATTAGACCCATTATAGAATACAACGCCCCATTTGGTATGTACCTCTCAAGACATCTGTAACAACTGGAAAGGCCTCAGAAATACCTCACTAAAAGAATCACAGGCCTAAAGCAGATGCCCTACGCTGACCGCCTTAAAAAACTCCAGCTATACTCTGTCGCATATCGTCTACTCAGAGGTGATCTCTGCTTAACATACAAGGCCATGTCATACCCAGAGCTGTTGGACATGCTACACTTAAAGAAATCCCAATCCCTCAGAGCTACACGCCCAGGGATCTAAACCTTGTCATCACAATAAACAAAACATGCTGGAGGGATAGGTTCCTGACCCAGAGACTCCCCAGACTCTGGAATAGATTGCCCATACATGTCAAGCAGAGTGCCTCTTTGGACCTCTTCAAGAGGAACCTTGACGATTGGATGGGAGAAAGGAAATTCACCCCAGGGATCACGTCAGTCGCCCTGCTAGACAGGGGTCCAGGAAAGTAAATAATGTAGGAAGAAATAGCCAGTGAATTGTTATGGCTAGGCTTGTATAGGCCCTAGGGCTGATAGCCTAGTACCAACCTATGAACCTATGAACCTATGAACAATGAGAAGACAGAGTTGCATTGCTGTAAACAATACTCATAAATGGTTCTGTGCCAAATCATTGTACTGAATATGTAATTAACACACGTACAAACAACTGAGACTGTACAAGTGTTATATGTCTTGTTAGCATTGTGGATGAAATGGGAGTTGCTTGCATGTACAATGATTTGCATTACTGCTGCAAACCTGTTTCTGTGGCAAAGAGGGATAAGACACATTTACTGTGTTTTGTAATTTTATTGGTGTGACAATTCAAATTCAGACGTATAAAAATCTGTAATGTGTCCTAAAATTTATTTTGTAATGTTGCTTATGTTTTTTCCTTTTTTATAAATATATATATATATATATATATATATATATATATATATATATATATAAATTGTGCTGAGTGTGGCTTAGCGCAAATACAGTCAAATGGATAAATCAAATAAATTTCATGTAACGTACTTCTGTGAGAAACTGATTACACCTGTTAATCAAGTGTGTATGTAGCATACCTGGTAAACACAATGAACCACACCGTATATACTATTTGTTGATCATGGGTCAAGTCCCACATTTATTTTTTAAGGTTGAAACCTAAAAAACTATTCTTAGAAGGATAATACAAGGTGAGCTTTGCCTGTTACTTTTGCAGTCACTAACTTTCACCCAAACATGGTCTAATGGACCACACAAGAAGCAGACAAAACACCTGCAGACAGAAAGCAGACAGTAGTCAGTTTCAAAACAGATAAATTGTTGCATCTTTTGCTTACTATCATGCAAACGCACTAAGCAGTGTTGTGCAACTGTCAACTTGCTCCCACAACACCTGCGGATCCAGAGCACCTGCAGCCAGGAAGCAGATAGTAGACAATTTCAAAATGGATACATTGCATCCTGTGTGGCTTGCCACATTGCAAACATGCTAAATGGCATTGCATTGCGGTCAGCACACATACAGGGTAATGAATGTGAAAATATACAACTGCTGCCTGGTTATTCTTGTGACAGCAGTTTTATGTTAAGGGTTACAGTACAGGTGAGCCTGGGTTCTTATCCAGCTAAGGTCAAATTTTTCTTAATGATGTTCCACTTTATATAAAAATTAACCATAGAAAATACTTACACATAGGAATAACTATCTAAAGCATGTGCATTGAGCATACATAGGATATCAGAGATATATTCCATGTGTAACTGTAGTTATCAGTGCAATTATGGTTATAAATTACGCAATTACAGAGCCAGAGTAATGCTTGTCCACTCAATTTTATAAAATATAAAACAATGTAAACATAATTATAGATAATAAGTATGTATAGCGCTGGAGCTCATATGAATTAATGTGTGACTGAGAGTATACTGACAATTATGTCTCTGTAATTATAATTGTCTTTTCTAGCCTTGGATGGACATCAGACTTCAATGATACTCATACACACATGAAATTATAAACCAGACCTTGCCAGGTCACGCACATACATGGTTAACCCCTCACTCTGTCATGTGTATTTATACATAATGAATGACCTTGTCTGGCAAGCACTTCTTCTGTGGAAAGGTTGAAAAATCACCTGTGTGGAAGAATATGTTTCATCTATATTGCATAGGGTTGAATTCCACATTGTACAAGTTACTTTTATCAGTGAGTAAAACCATGCAAAAAATGTTTCAGGTCATAAAATGTATACCCCCAATACATGTCTGCAAATTTACATCAGCTAACAGGTACAGCAGTATCCAAACAAAAAACTAATGCCAACTGTCAAATTACCCTTCTTAACTGCCTTTCTCCATGTTTGGCACTGTTGCTCTCTGCTTAATCTCAAACAAACTCAGAAGGCATGGTTGTTTGGGTTTGCACACTAGCAAACTAAAATTAAAACCACTCCCCCTCATTTTAGATCCAGTCAACAACTCTGCAGGCATTATTAGGACACTCCATGCCTACGTATCCTAATTATCTCACTACTCAAATTGGGCAAAAAACAAAGCTAATATCTAGACAATGCCTCTGTTATTGGCTGTGAAACCTTTCAAATTAATGCTATTATGCTGCCCACTACCCTTGATGATAATTCCACATCTTCTCACCACCTATGGAAATCTGTCCTACCTAGGCTACCACTACCCAAAAAGCCAAACCACCACTCAAATAATATAAATTAAACCACTTAATAATCCACCTTACAACTAACCCTTTGGATACAAAATACCACCAACCCATTAGATCCAGATATATCAACCCCAAAACCAAGAATTACCTAAGACTAATATTTAAATTCCTGAAGCTCGCAATTAGACTACATGGCAACCTCACAAGGGATGGGGACATTCATCCAAACCCTGGCCCAACCTCACTAGTCGATCCCTAATTCTACTATTCCCACTAACTTACGAAATTTAAATAGACCTTTGAACTCACTCCTGGTCAGTCACCTAAATATTAAAAGCTTAAATAATAAGGTCCACCACCTGTATTGCACTCTTAAATACACATTTCCCAGATATACTTTGTCTTACTGAAACCTGGCTAAAACCATCAATGGCAGATAATGAGGTTTTACCCCCAGGTTATAACATACTAAGGTTAGATAGTACCACTAGGAAGAGAGGAGGGGTAGCTATACTATACAAAACTACTCTAGATCTGACCTCTGATTCCACACAACCAGCCCATGTTTATAGTGCTGAAATTCTCATTACCAGGCTTCAAATTAATAAATAAGCTGTTGGCTAAGCAGGATTTGTAGCTAATCCAGTAAGTAAAGAAATGAGCAGACTTGATGGGCTAAGCAGTTCTTATCGGGTTCCTATTAGATTGTCGAAACTTCGTTTACATGAATACGAAATCATCGACATGTATTACGCGAAATACGTAATTGTCGAATGTGCAAAACTGCGAAATTCAAAATGTCAAAGTGTTTTGGTTGGCTTATCTGCCGTATAGCTCCCTAAGGTAAGTGTGTAATAGTTACGGACCTTAGGGTTAGGGTGTGGGTTAGGGTAAGTGCATAGATAGGTAATGTGTGTAAGATTTAGTGTAGTGTTAGAAGTAGGGTTTTGTTAAATGTATTTATGTGTATTATTTATTTTGTTTGGGTATATCTGTGTATAGGAAGTGTGCGGTAGTTACGGACCTTAGTGTTAGGGAGGGTTAAGGAAAGTGCATAGATAGTTGTGTATGAGGGGTTTAGTGTAGGGATAGAAGTTGAGTTTTGGTGCTTTACTTTAGGGTTAGGAGTAGGGTTTGGTTAGTGTATGTATGTGGTTTATTTATTTTGTCTGGGTAGGTAGTATGTAGCAGGTGGTGGGGTTGGCCGACTTTGAACGTTTGATATTTTAAATTTTGCGGTTTAGTGTGTTCGGTATTTTCATGGTTCAAGTAATACGTGTCGCTGTTTTGGTATTCAATGCAATGGATTTTTGTTGATTTAATATAGACCCGTTCTTATCTACCATTACATCTAAGTTTCTGTGTTTTTCATTCTTTGTGGTGCCTGAAGCCAGAAGCATTTTAAGAATGTATTGCTTATTTTTAAATATCACCGGGAACCTTTAGCAAATCAAGATGTATAGTCTATATTCTTATTAATAAGGCAGAAGTTTATTTGGCCATGTCATTCAGCTTTTACCTACAAATACCACTGTTCATGCCACAATAACAGAAGAATTAAAGGTAATATCAGTATAATACATGTTGTCTGGCACTCTTGGTGCCCAGTGCATCTCTTACTGTTACTATCTATCATGACAATCAAATCTTAAGGCTAGTGGTAATATGACTACAGCTGTAAGCTGATGAAACTGCTGGGCTCTGTATTTAATTTAAGCTGATGAAACTACTGGGCTATATTTTAGTGGTGTGTGTAAGCTCCATCTTATTTAAGCTGATGAAACTGCTGGGCTCCATCTTATTTAAGCTGATGAAGCTGCTGGGCTCCGTTTTTCATTTAAGCTGATGAAACTGCTGGGCTCCTTATTTTTGGTGTGCGTGTAAGTGTAAGCTCAGTTTTATTTAAGCTAATGAAACTGCTGGGCTCCGTTTTTTATTTAAGCTGATGAAACTGCTGGGCTCCGTATTTAATTTGAGCTGATAAAACTGCTGGGCTCTGTATTTAATTTAAGTTGATGAAACTGCTAGGCTCCGTATTTAATTTAAACTGATAAAATTGCTGAGCTCCATTTTTTATTTAAGCTGGGGTGTGTGTGTGTGATTCTTGGTCGTTAGAATTACCTAGGTTCAAACCCTGTACCTTAGGAAGAATGGCCTGCATTCGGCACCCACACCACAGCATTCAGTCGATAGCTCTTGGCTATCTACATTACTCCGTGACAACAGAATTCACTAAGTAATGATAGCGCTCTAAGATTAAGTCTTCCTATCTTTCAATGGAAATACATTTTTTTTTAATTTTTTATTTTATTTTACATTTGTTGACCGGGCTAGACTAGCTGGATACATGTCCATTTTCAGTAGAGGCCCGGGGAGAAAAGCTCCACAACACAGTAATATAGAACAAAACTTGTTATACAAAAAATAAATATTTTACAAATGGAAAGTAGTACATAAACTATTTCATAAGCATAGCCAAGAAAATACATCAGGTGATAAAATTGCTTACTGCAAAAAGGGATAGAAATATTGTTTATCACATGACAGAACATGTTGTTTGACCTGCATGGCGGAATTACAATGCAGGTGATATCAGAATTTTTTTTTTTTTTGTAGTTTAATGGAAATGATGAATATAAAGTAGAAAAATAGTACTGTAGAAACCTAGTAAAGAATTTGAAGTGACTAAGAAAAGGTAGAGACAATAAAAGGTTCAGTCAGGGTTAGTACAAAGACAGAGCCATAGGGAATTAAGCAAAGTTTTTAGATGCTTTTTGAAAGTGGGTAAAGAAGTAAGTGCAGTAAGTTCACTTGGAAGCTTGTTCCAGATAGGTCCAGTACAGTTGGAGAACAAACAGTCCCCAGCTTTGTTGTTGGATTTATAGGAGGCTGCTAGGAGCTTGGTGGCAGAGTGCAATGAAGAGAGGTTTTTATAAGGAGTGATAAGGGTACAAAGTATCGTAGTATTTGAAGGCTGATGGACGATTTTGTGGATGATGGTTAGTTGCTGTAGTAGTATTTGATTTTGTAATTCCAGCCAGCCTAGTTGTTTATGATTTGAGCAATGATGGGTACGAAAAGGGCTCCTGTCACAAATCTGGCAATATTGTTGTATGATGTTGCTAGTTTATTGAAATTAGATTTAGATAAGTTTGTATAAATCGGTGAGGCATAGAGAAGGGTAGAGAGCAGGTGTGTTTGTGTGATGGTACGTCTGGCTGTGGTAGTAAGGAAGGGTTTCAGCCTATAAAGAGATCCAAGTTTTCTATTGACTGACTTGATGGTTAAGTTAATATGCAAATCAAAGTTGAGATTATGGTCTATTGTGACCCCTAGAAGTTTGGTAGTAGGGTCAGGGTTATTATTGTGCCATTGTTAGAAGTTATATTGAAGGTAAAAGTAGATGACTTCAGTGTAGGTGTGAACAGTAATAATTTAGTCTTTTTGGGATTCAGTAACAGACAATATTGATAGAACCAGTTTTCAGCTGCTGTGAAACCTTTTTGTGTAGTAGTCTGAAGCTCACTTGGGGAGGATGTTGAACATATCAGTGTTGAGTCATCGACATATTGAATACAGATGGATTGTGGAAGGCACTTATTTAGATTGTTAATAAAAATAGAAAAGAGGAGAGGTCCCAGTATTGAGCCTTGAGGCACTCCTGTTTTGATGGATAGAAGAGATGATATGTGATTGTCCCAAAGAACTGCTTGCTGTCTATTTTCTAAGTAGGAATTAAACCACTGGATAACCTGTGTATCCAAAGCAAAGATTTCAGGATGTTTCGTAAGAGAGTATGGTTGACCATATCAAAGGCCTTAGAGAGGTCTAAAAAGAGAGCTGAGGACAGCAAGTTGTTATTCCGATTTTTATTAATATGGTCTGTGAATGACAAGAGTGCAGTAGTAGTGCTGTGAAAAGGTCTAAAACCATGTTGGCAGTCTGCTAGGCAATTGTTTTGGAGAAGATGGTCGAGTAATTGCCTATGTACACATCTTTCCATGATTTTAGCTAACGGAGAAAGTAAGGCTATGGGACGGAAGTTGGAGAGTTCATTAGAGTTACCACCCTTATGAAGAGGAATGATTTGAGAGACTTTCCAGAGGGATGGGATAAAGCCTTCAGTTATGGTTCGATTAATTAAAATGGAGACAGGAAAGGCAAGTACTTTGGCAGCAATTTGAAGATACTCAGCTGGGAGGAGGTCAGCTGAGGAAGTACAAGGTTTAAGTTTCATAAGTTAGGTGTGGATGAGATCTGTCGAGACTGGTTGCAGTTTAAAAGTGGGGGTATTATTGTTAAGGGAGTAAGGTGCCTGTGTGGACTGAGGAGATAAGGTTGAAGCTAGGGAAGTAACAGTGTCAGAGAAAATTTTTTTGAAAGTATCAGCAATTTGGTTAGGTGTATTCTGAGTGAGGTTAGAAGGTGTAGGTGTTTTAGACTTACCTGGATGTAGTAGTTTGTTGATACCTGACCAGAATTTCTGAGGATTTTGGCATTGTGTGTGTTGGAATTTCCAGTAATAATTTTTTTTATCAAGGAATATTAATTTCTTTGTCTTGTTTCTAAGTTGTTTAAAAGTTTGGTGGTCAGATGGGTTTTTAGTACTACGCCGTTTGGCCCAAGTTCTATTTCTATGTAACATTTTTTGTTTGGTCTCTTTGGTTAGCCAAGGAGCAGGTTTTGCTTTGTTTTTAATTAATCTAGACGGGGCATGGTGGTTGAGAATTTGAAAGAATTTGTTGTTAAAGTATAAAACTGCCTCATCAAGAGGTAAGTATTTTAGGATAGACCAATTGCAAGCTTTGAGCTCTAATTGGAAGTTAGTTTGGTTGAAATTAGTTTTGTTCCTGGTTGTTCTAAATTGTGTGTGGTTGGGGACAGGGCTTTTTTGTCGGTTAATAAAAGTGGTAAGATAGTCACTGATATTATCAGGTAGTGTTTGGGTTTGAGATTTCCTTTTACTTTGTATGCTGGCCTTTTAATTGATTCCACTGTGTTAATAGAGTCAATTAAGTTATTATTCAGTTGATTGGTGATGATGTCATTTTTTAAAAAAGTGTATATAAGGTGTTTCTTTTATCAGTATTAACTTGTGTTCTGATGAAGTCGGATTAAAGACGAAACCTAGGTCAAATTTCATGTTTTTTTCATTCAATTGTTCACTGGTTGCTTCCTGGAGTTCAACTGCTGGTTCATTTTTCTATTTCTGGTTTGGTTCGGTGTTCTGACATTATCAGGTAGTGTGCCCGTGGTATAAGCCATAGGGTTGCTATTGACTAGAATCCAGTCCAGGGTGCTCTGTTTGGAGCTGGTTTTGTTTATTCGAGTGGGGACAGTAATGGTTTGATTAAAGCCATAGAGGTTTATGCGAGAAGTAGGTTTTTGGGAACTGCAACAATTCCAATCAATATTAAAGTGTCCAAGTAGTATAGTTTCCTGAGGGAAGGAGGTCGAGAGCCAGCTTAGTATGTTTTCAAGGGTATTAATATTGTTATCTGGGGGGATGTAACAGCAAATGATATAAATGGATTTGTTTGTATTAATTTGTAATTTAGTGATTAAGATTTCACTATTACTTTGTGAGGGTGGTTTGGTATCTAGTAGGGTAACCAGTAATTCAATTTTATAGAGTATTGCTACACCACCACCCTTTTTGATATGACGGTCAAGTCTGATGATGTTATATCCTGGTGGTATTATGTCATTATCCTTAGTTTCTGATTTAAGCCAGGTTTCAGTTAGGCATAAGATATCAAAGGAATATAGGTCAAGAAGGGCATGCAGTTGGGTTATTTTATTATTTAGGCTGCGAATATTTAGGTGGGCTGGAGAGAACTGGGATTGGTGGTAGGATTGGTGGTAGGATTTATAGAATTTGCTTGGTTTAGTGAGGGGATAGTAGGGTGGTAGTTGTTTGGGCCTGGGTTAGGATGAATGTCGCCATAAAGGAATAATAGCTGCTGGTGATTATGTAAGTATTTGGAAAGTTTGGAAGAAACTGTGGCGGCACAGTGGTGCAGTGGTTAACATTGTCACCTCACAGCAAGAGGTTCTCCGGTTCGATTCTCGGCTCGAGTGCCTTCTGTGTGGAGTTTGCATGTTCTCCCTGTGTTCGCGTGGGTTTCCTCCGGGTACTCCAGTTTCCTCCCACATTCCAAAGACGTGCATCTGGAGCATTTCTCCCCGGGCCTCCGCTGAAAACAGGCTCTGTGGAACCTAGTCGGACTTTCCCGGTCAACAAATGATAAATAAAAAAAATAAATAAATAAAAACTGGAAAAGGTTTCTTGTTTTGGAAAAACTTGATATGTGTAGTTCTATGGTAATGAGGTATGAGGTAGGAAGATGATGAAGTTACATTGCTGTGTGATTGTGGGGTGTAATCATAGTGAGGAGTAGTTTGTTTTACTGTTAGTTGAGATTCAATTAACTTTTTGTTTTCATAGAAAGTGAGGGAGTAAGAAATGAGAAGAGTGTTGAGGAGTAAGAAGGAGGAGAATAGGATGTTATATTTAGTAAAGTTTGGGTTATACATAGCAAGTGGAGGTGTGTTCTAAGAGGTAGGTAATAGATAGGTATGAAGATAGGGGGTTAACAGGGTGGAGTTATTTTAAAAGAAGGCAGATTGAAATTTTAATGAGTGGGTGGGACTTGTTAAATGTGTTAATAGAAGGATATGGTTATTGGTGGATGAAGTAGGGGGTTTGGTTACCGTGCTATAAGTTCAGGACCACTGGGGGTGTGTGGGAATTGGGGGTAGGGTAGGGGAGAGGAGTGAGCCCGCAGGGCGAACGGAGTGGGTAGAGCAAAGGAGAAGGAAAGCCAGAAGAAAAAACAATCAGCTTCTTTGGGATCACTCCCAGGGTCAGGTAAGCTATCCTAGAGGGAGAAGAAAATAGTAGGATGTATATGAGGTAGAACAGAGAGACTTAGAGGGAATTTAAAGAGTACAGACAGGGCTAAACTATTGGGGAATCCTAAGAATTACCAGAAATACAGGGGACAATGTTGGGAGGGCAGGAGGGTCTAAACAGATAGTTTATGTTAAACTATTTGTAGGATATGAGAACTGAGTTAGGGATACAGGTTCCTTTATATATTTTGTTTTAATAGGCGTAGGAAGGCAGATGTAAGGAGAAAGCCTCAGGGAGGGAAAGGTAGCACTGCATGGGGTACTTACCAGAAAATGGATTGGATTGTTTCTCTATGCAAGGGATTTCAAAATAGGGAAGGAAATAAGTCTTATACTACCATCTACATGGCAATACAAAACACTATTTTAGCAACTTTCTAAGATCATACAAGCAATATTTAAAATGTGTCCCTAGTTTTGGCCCTTTGCCCCCCCCCCCAATACATTTTGGATTTTTTCAGATTTCTTCTGCTGTGAAATTGCAAGACTTAGTTGTATCAAGTGGATGGCACAGTGGTAGTGTTGTTGCCTCACAGCAAAAAGTTCTCTGGTTTGAATTTTGGCTGGGGTGCTTTCTGTATGTCCTCCCTGTGTAGGTGTGGGTCCCTTTTGGGTGCTCTGGTTTCCTCCCATGTTACAAAGACATGCATCTGGAACATTTATCCCTGGGCCTCTGCTGAAAATTTGCTTTGTTCCAATTCAGACTTTCCCAGTAAGCAAATGTTAAATAAATAAAAAAATTTACAAGGAGCTGAGAGCTTCAGGGGAAGAGAAGTTTAGTGCTGCTTATTCCAAGTCTGCATTGTTAGTAGCACAACATGTAGTAGCCTTGCTTTTGATGCAGAAGGCTATGGGTTCTACTCCCACAACATGCAGATGAATCGCTGATACTGTACTGTGCTGTACTTTAAAGGGGAGTGGACACTGCAGTCCTGTGAATGTCCTCCTTTGGAGGAGTTACCTAGTAACTATGAACCTTTTATCACTTTGCCATCCATTCCCTATTGCAATATTATTAGTTTATCATTTAAATGTAACATAGGCAATTTATTCTTGGAGGGCAACAGCCACTTTATTTGTAGATGAAACAAATGGGTGTTGTATTATACAAGAAATATAATTTAATACAATCAGGAAGGTGAATCAAAGAATGCATACATGTATGCATGGCCCTAAACAGCCCGGAAGAAAGTGTGAAAGGCTCAAAATCATGGGCAAATTTTAAGCTTTACTCTTGTTACCAAAGCAATGGATGAAGGTGAAACAGTTCACACCACATTACCTTGACCTGGCCAAGCCTTTTGACACAATCCCCTACTCAGGTGTAGTACAAAAGATGAACAATGTAGGAGCAAACACTTGCATCTCTAGCTGGGTTACCAACTTGCTCATAGGATGCAGTAGGTCAAAATAGGGGGAGAGACCAGTCACCAATGGAGTCCCCCAGGGTTCAGTGCTGAGACTTTTTCTGCTTGGCATATGCATCTCAAAAGTTAAAGGAAATACCAAAGGGCTTTCGCCGACTAAGTTTGAGATGACTTCAAGCTAGGAGCAGTTATTGAATCCCAAAATAGCTTAATAACCATCATGCAGGAAGGTTTGTCTCAAATAGTAACTGGTGTCAAATTCCTGACAATACCCTCTGAGAACTGACCCAATTGTTTGGCATTTGGGACCTTTTGTGTACAGTGACCTAACTTTTGAGCAACATGTGCCCGGAGTCATAAGAAAGCCTTTCTATACTGCATAGCTTATAAACAAATTGATTGTGACTCGATCTAGTGATGTTGTTGTCCCCTTTACAAAGCTCTCATTAGGTCAATCATTTTGTATAATGCCCACTTTGGCATGTATCTGTCCAGTCCCATGCAACAACTGGAATACCTTCAGAGATACCTTACTAAAAGGATACAAGTCCGAAATAATAGGTCTTGCATGGGCCACCTCAAAGATTTATTACCATACTCAGTATCCTACAGAGTGCTTAGAGGTGACATGTCTGGCATACAAGGCATCCTCTGACCTAATACAGATGGACCTACTGGACATCAGCAAGTTAAATGGCATCAGAAATATTCAGTCCAGGTATCTAAACTGAATGTTGTGGAGAGATGGATATATATCATAGGGGCTACCACTGTTCCAGAACAGATTATCCATAAAAATAAAACAAAGCTCATCCATCTATATTCAAATGCAACTTGGATCTAAAGATGGGTAATAGAAAATGTACTCCAGGACTGTCGCTCATGCCACTAATGGATAGAGGCAGTTCCTAAATTCATCATCCCTTACATGGGTCCTCTCAAATTATCTCTGGTATGATCACAGTTATTCTCACTAGGGCTAATATACAATTATCAGCCATGGGATAGGTAAGACCAATCAGGAAATGTTAATTCAAGCACCAAAAGGGAAATGGCGAAGCTAAAAATGTCCTCCAAGTAGACCTATATTGTGGTACTAAATAGTTATACAAATTGCCCTTTTTAGATCACTAAGTGCCCCCCCCCCCAGTCTTCAACAGATTTCGGCACCCATGCCGGTACCCAACCTAAAGACATAACTGACCATTTTCTTACCTGTATAAATCAGGCATAAGACTGACATCCCCCATCGACCTACTTACAAAACAATTAGAAACAACAAAAACTTTAACCCCGCTAATTTCCAAAATGAACTCAAAACATGTTATTGGGCAGTCCTAAAACATGTACCACTTGAAGAAGCTGTATTATATTTCAACACCAAATTCCTACCATCCTTGATACCCATGCACCTGCACGTTCTATAAGAACTAAAGCAAAAGTTGCTCCATGGCTTTCAAAAGAAACCAGACAAATGATCTTACTTAGAAACAAAGCTTGGACTACTTGGAGTACCACAAAATCCCCTTAGATCAACTTAGATTTAGACACCTAAGGAACAACACTAAATAATCTACCACCCAAGATAAAAAAAAAACTTTTGCTGGCATTTACAACAGAAACATCAAAACAATCTGCAAAAGTTTTGGGCAGACATAAATAAACTTATTCACCCAGGGCAATGCTCAACTCCTACCCTCTTGGCTACCATCCAAAAACCTTCAGATTATGTTTCCAATTCCTTTAATAGTTTCTTCACAGAAACTATCCAGTCACTAGCTAACCAACTATCTCCCAGTTGCCCAAGTCCTAATGCCACCGCACCTAGTTCTCAACTCTCCTTTAACTTTCAGTCAGTTTCCACATCACTTATCCATGCCCTAATTAAGAAACTAAAACCTACCACCCTTGCAAAGGATCTTCTCCCACGGGGCAGTTCCACTGAACTGTCAAATTACAGACCTATAGCTATTTTGCCACCCCTGGCTAAAATTATGGAGAAGTGCATCCATAAACAACTCCTGAGCCATCTGATTCAGCACAATCTCCTGGCTAACTTGCAGCATGGTTTCAGACCATTCTACAGTACAACCATGACCCCCCTCTCCTTCTCCAATGTCATTAATCAAAACTAAAACAACAATAAGCTTTTTTCTGCCCTCTTTCCTGATCTCTCCAAAGCCTTTGACATGGTCAGCCACCAACTACTCATACACACACTTAAAACTGTTCCCCTAGATGTCCAAGTTATCCAATGGTTTAAATCTTATCTGAGTGGTAGACAACAGGCTATACTATGGCAGAACAAACTATCTTCCTTTCTACCTATCACCTTTGGGGTTCTGCAGGGCTCTGTATTCGGACACCTATTATTTTCTGTCTTTATTAATGACCTATACACAGTCATCACAACAGCCACCTGCATTCAATATGCAGGTGACTTTACTTTGATTTGCTCTGCCACCAACCCTTTAAGTCTGCAGATTCTATCCCAAAATGTTTTTAATACTGTTGAAAATTGGCTCTGTAATCGACGTCTCCTATTACATCCTAACAAAACAAAGCTACAGCTTTTCTCCCCCACTCGTAAAACCTCTGCTCCAATCTTTACTATAAAATCTAACAATGGCACTGTCATTGTCTCAGATCCCTGTGCCAAACTTGTAGGTGTAACAGTTGATAATAACCTCAATTTTGAAATGCATATTAATCAAACTATTAAAAAAGTTAATAAAAAACTCGGCTCACTATACAAGATCAAACCTTTCCTCACTCCACTAGCTAGGATGGTAATTACTCATACACATCTACTTTCAACCCTCCTTTATGCATCCCCTCTCTTCATGAACTTGAGTAAGTCTGACTTTAATAAACTCTCTAGCCGCTGTAATCATATTACTAGATTTGCCACTGGAGCAGCATACAGAACACACCACTGTCTGAACCTAAATAATCTAGAGTGGCTAGAATTGCCTCTCCAACTTCAATACAATCAGCTAATAGTCGCACATAAAATTCTCTACCAACCTGAAAACACACTCGTACTTACAAAAATTATCACCCCTTACAGCAACCTCAAGACACTACACTAATCCAACAAATTACTAGTCCAAGCCTTCAAAAGCAACAACTCATTTGGAGACTCTCTATATGCAAACTCTGTTGGCAAAATATGCAACTCACTTCCAGCTGAGCTTACTTCAAAACCTGTTCTAACCCAATTAAAAAAATCTAAAACAGTACTTTCAAAGGCAATGGTTATGTCTTTGCTCTAATCCTGATTAACTCTGGCAATATAAGCATGTGCTAAAGAGATATTTTGCCACCCCTACATTGCTTCCTAATTGTTACTCTATAACAAATCAGATTTATATATTACAGAAAGAATTACTTTTATCCTATGCGTAGTATCTGTAACAGTGCTTTAACTTGTTTAATGTAACAGTTTTTCTCTATGTATGTATGTATGGAGCTTTTGTCCCTGGGCCTCCTCTGAAAATTAACAAGTATCCAGTCGGATTATCCCGGTCAATAAATGTAAAATAAAAATAAATAAATTAAACAGGATAACATGAATTGGCAAGAGAATACTCTTAACTGGTGCCCTGAGCAGATATGTCTGAAGCTAGATGGGAGGGTACCCCATTTAGGGCTCCAAGGTCAAGTGTGGAGGAGTCCAGAGTTTTTATTGAACTCCTTGTAAAGTGTCACAGCTGAAGGCTGCTACAGGGGCATTATCCCAGGTTTCAGTACAAATCTTAGGCTTGGAATAGTCTGGTCAAGGCTGTATCCAGTGTGATTGGCATTACACACACTGCAGAGCAATGCAGGCAGCAAAATGCACAAGCAGAATACACTCAACCAGTGGCTGGATGAGTTTAGGACTGCTGACATCCCACAGTTGTTTATGTATACATATAAAAATAATGTAAATTAGATAGAAAGCTGCATATAGGCAAGACTGGTATGCATAATGCTCTTCTCTTGTTATTCTCCAGCCAACCAGGCAATATTAGCAAACAGGGAAGCCCATGTTGAGCATTTAGAAAGACTTAGGGGAGCAAGGGGTATGTATGCAGCACAACATAACTATTATTTCATCTAAGTTATTGCTCTTCTACAAAGTGGTAGCAAATTAGGCACTCGTATTTTAACTGTAAAATCTAGCATACATGCCTCAGTTTGTAGCACAAACCACTTGTAGAAGTCAAGTGTAATACTGTATTCAGATGTTGTGGGTTCATATCCCACAAAAAACAAATATGTAGTAAAATCATTTAAAAATATTACATAATAATTTTGACAAAAGTAGCATACATGCCATGCTATTAACATAATCGGTATTATTTGATCAAGCATAAATGTGATATATGCATATTGCAAGGATTACTTGCAGCAATCATCAGTTAAAGTTTATAGTTGTTAAAAGGTATACTTAAATGTAAATGTAGAAATGAATTCTTTATATTGTACTGATTTACTGTATGTCACATGATGGTACTAATTATCTCTTGTTTTACTCTTACCCCTTTTTATTTTTATATGTGCAGTCACAATGTTTTGATGTAATCAGTTTCTGGCAACTCACAAAATGCTTTACAGCACAGGGAAGTAGGCCAGCCACTGTGGCTCAGCATGACCCTGCTCCACAAGCTCCTGCACCAATGCCCAGCATATCTGGGACCCAAATGACCAGTACTGCTTCTGCTGCCCCTCCACTACCTGGTCCCTCCAAATCAAGTAGCATTACTGCAGCAGCTGGTGCAGTGGTACTCTCTGGGGTATTGGTGAAGGTGGGGATTTTGTCACGTGAGATGTAAGGAATGGTACATGAAATAGTGAAGAGCACCATTGGTACATGCCTACAACAGATGAAGAGGATGCTCTCTGTAATGGTGCAAAAATAAATCCTTCAAGTACTCCAACAGCCAGCAGAGTAAGGGGACAATTATGACAATTTTGCAGGTGAGGACTATATTATCACTGTCCCCATGTTTGACGAGCATGGGCATCAGATGTCACCTCCCTATCCCCAATCATGATGTCCTCCAACCTGTTGTGTCCCTCACCATCCCACCTTGTTTGTCCTGTTTCTCAGCATCTGCTCTCTCACCTACCCTACTTACCTGACCCAGAAATACGTACGTCCCTTACCCAACATTCTTCAATTACTGAAATAAAAAATCATAAATGGGTATCTTTCACCCCCCAAAAAAATATTGTCCCATACATAGCTCTTAACTTTGCACATGTGTCTTCTCAATATGCATGATTCAGTCCAATTGGCTATACAACATGATTTTGTTATCACCCCATTTTGTTGAGGTTACAGTCCAAATTCAGCCAATATTCTCTGCATATTTTCATTTTACACTGTTGAAGAAGTGAATAGGTATGGTTCTTTCCTCCAACCCTCCTGCACATTCTTATATTGCTTTCCCTTTGTTCTTTCCCCTGCTTGCCCCCCATTTCACCACTTTTCTATCTACCCATTTTCACACCTTTAATATAGTCAAAAAATAGAATCACACACCACCAACATAAGTAATAAATCCCCAGTGAAGCCCTTCACTTTTCGTCTTCTGTGTTTGCGCAGCATTTTGCATCGAGCACCAATGCCAAGAAACGGTGAATGACTCTTCATGTCCAGTGTCATGATGCAGTAACCTCTGCTCAAGGCTGCTGAACCCCACTGCATGAGGAAAAAATCCATTACAGTAAAATAAAGGCACTCATATTAAAAATTTCATTTAAAAATATTTATTTAGTCTGATGACTGTATCAATATGTAACTACATACTTGAACTTTTGACATAAATCACTTGAGTAATGTTTATATATGGTACTTGACTGTATTCATTCCATCTCACATTTCAAATAATTATCACTTATAATTATTTAAGCACATTGTGAATACATATACAAAATTATAGGATACAAATGGATTTCAACCCTGTATCATATGGGCTCAAAATAAAAATCACAATGTACTTACACCTTGCTGCCACAGAGTCAGGTAGGTAGCAGATTTGCTTCTTACACTCAGTACTATCCAAAGTGCTGACTGCCACACCTCTCCACTTAATGTGTTCCTGCTGAGGAGAGCAAACCAATAGAACTTTCATAATGCTATCAATGAAGCAGTTGCACATGACCACACATCCATTTAATCCAAAACTCCAATCTTCCTTCAAACATCCAGTGATGATATAATCCACTACAAATTATCCAGCAGCATTGCAAAAGTCAGACTTGTGCCACAGCATTTGCATTAAATACTGAGACTGCCAGTCAGTGTACGTAGGCAGGAGTTCTAATCTCAATGGGATCCATGTGTGTGCAGATTCAGAAGAATCTAACTTTGCATCCTACAGCCTGCAATACAGTCCCATTGAGTACAAATGTTTTGACAGCTGTACATGACTACACATCCATTTAAATCAGGCCTCCCAAAATCTTCTCTCAAACATCCAGTGATAATGTCATCCACTATAAATTTCCCAATAGTATTGTAAATGTCAGATTTGTGCCAAGGTGCTTGCATTAACTAATGAGTTCTTTAGTTAGTGTACTAAGGTAGGCACTCTAATCTCACTGCGGTCAACTGGTGTGTGTGTGTGTGTGTGTGTGTGGGGGGGGGGGTGTGAGGGTGTGTGTGTGTGTGTGTGTGTGTGTGTGTGTGTGTGTGTGTGTTCACTTGGCTGACATTTCAGAGAGCATTTCACACCAGCATGTGGAACACTGCTATTACCAGGTTCTTCTCACCAGACTCTTCTGATATCATCAGCTATAAAGTGTTGTCCCACAATACAAAAGCCAAGCTTGTGCTGTAGCACTTGTGTTACGTACTGTGCTCTGAAAATAGTTAGAGAATGGCTCAAGATCATTTTACACCACCATGTGGAACACTGTTACTACCATCTTCTCACCAGACACTGCTGATGTCATCAACTATAAAGTGTTCTAAAACAGTATAAAAGCCAGACATGTGCTGTGGTCATACTAGGCTATCTGCCCTAGGGCATTTATAAGTCTAGCCAGAGTGTGTTTGGCTTTCGCCACCCATTTTAAATGAATTTTGCTATGCCCTTTTTCGAGGTTAGTATACTGTGCCTCTGTCTAACAGTGACACAGAAGTAACCTATGATCTCCCATCCACTCATCAAGATTCCTCTTGAAGAGGGTCAATGAGGGACTCTGCCTAACCTGGACTAGGATTTTATTCCAGAGTGAAGAGAGCCTCTGGGTTATGAATCTGTCCCTCCAGCATGTCCTATTTATTTCAGTGCTGAGGTTCAAGTCTCTTGAGCGTGTAGCTCGATGGGATTTGGATTTTCTGAGGTGCAGCATGTCCATTAATTCCGGGTTGGACATGGCTTTATACGTCTGGCACAGATCGACTCTGAGCAGGCGGTATGTCACTGAGTAGAGCTGGAGTTTCTTTAACCGGGCAGCATATGGCATCTGTTTGAGCCCTTTGATCCTCTTGGTGAGGTACTTTTGGGGTCTTTCCAGTTGCTGCAGGTGTCTGGTAAGGTACATCCCAAAAGGGGCATTGTACTCAATTATGGGCCTGATGAGGGATGAGTAAAGAGGCACGATGACCTCCCCTGATTTAGATGCAAATCCCTTCATGATTAGGGGGGCTATATAAAATGTTTTTCTAACCACTTTGGCCACGTGGTTTTCAAATAAGAGATTGCTATCAACTTTGTGGGCACTTTGTTTTTGCCAAAGGGGATGACTATACACTTTTTGGCGTTGAGCTTGAGGCCATGGCTCTGGCACCAGGTGTCTGTTTCTATGAGGCCCTTTTGTAGGATGCTTGTGTCGGCTGGAGAGTCGATTATTGTGCCTAGTTTGCAGTCAACTGTGAACTTGGCCCACCACAGTCCTTCCATGTTGGCCTGTACCTCCGAGAAATATATACGGAACAAGAAAGGTCCCAGGACTGAGCCTTGTGGGATGCCACTTGTAACTGGTTTGGAGTCTGACATGACTCCAGTAATTCTAACCATGTGGGTTCTGTCCTTGAACCAGTTTGCAACCCATCTAGTGACATAAGGGTTTATATTTAAGCTGGTGAGCTTATCTATAATGCCCAAGTGGGGTATTGTATCTAAGGCTTTTGCGAGGTCCAGGTAGGCTGTGTGGACCACCTTCCCCTCGTCAATGGCTTTGGTGACTGTTTCAAAGAAATTGACCAGGCTTAAGAGGCAGGATCTGCCCTTAACAAAGCCAAACTGGGTAGGATCCAGTGTCTGTAGGTCCCCAATATCTTTGTTTATGAGGTCCATGATGATCCTTTTCATAGCTTTGCAGACCAAGCTAGTCAGGCTTATGGGGCGATAGTTTCCAGGATCCGTTGAGGCACCACCTTTGTGGAGAGGGACCACTGTTGCTGTACGCCACTCTTTGAGTACATATCCTGTAGTAAGGCTGAGATTGAACAGTAGTTTTATGTTTGGGTTTAGCTCTTCTCGGAGTTCATGTAGGACGCAGCCCAGGACACCGTCTGGTCCCACTGATGCTGTGTTTTTTGCTTTGGAGAGGGCAGCTCTTACCTGAGCATCTGAGATGTCAGGGGGGCAGCACTCTGCTGGGATAGATATTTGCCCTTTTGGTGGGGAGGGGGGGGAGACGTTTGCGCTGAACATGTCAGCTAGAATGTTGGCAATGTCTGTGGGGTCGGTGTATTTTTTGTCATTTTGGACTAATTCTGAGCGTATCTGGGAATTCTCACCCAGGTTCCTAACATAACTAAAGAAAGCCTTCTGATTATCCTTACTGTCCTGTGCAATTTTTCTCTCGCAGCTGGCCTTAGACAATTTTATGAGTGCCTGCAGTTTTTTGCTAATACTGATTAGAGATGCCTTCCCTTTTTGGGATTTTGCTCTATCATGTAGTAGCTTCCTCCTTCTATTGTATAGTTTGTTTATGGCTGGGGTCCACCAGACAGGATGCCCGCCTTTGGAGGATTGGGTCTTGGTTTTATTTGGGATTGCATGATCCATGCATTCCTGAAGGTGTTCACAGAATGCATTTATAAAGGATTCTGCGGTCTGGGCCATATTTTATACAGGCCCGGGGGCTTTGAAGGATTCCACCTCGGTTTTGAGTAGTGTGAAATTTGCTTTAGAGAAGTTTTTCACTATGGTTTTCTGGGCAGGGGGTGGGGTCGGGATGTGAATATCCAGTGAGATTAGTTTATGGTCTGATCTTACCAGTGAGGGATACACTTCTAGTCTGGAGCATAGAGCCCCCATGTTGGTGATGATCAGGTCCAGTATGTTTTCCCCTCTTGTGGGAGTGGTAACAAGTTGTTCCATAGTATTTGAGTTTATAAATTCTAGGAACCTTTAGGCTAGGGTGTTGGAGCTAGAGTAATGCTCCCAGTCTATGTTTGGGTAGTTGAAGTCACCCAATATAATGGTGTTTGGAGAGACCTTCATATTTTCCAGTGTTCTCAGGAAGGCCGAGTGGGGTTCCTGGGTTTGGGAGGGTGGTCTGTAGCAGGCTATAAACTGGAAGGCAGTTTTACCCACTGTTAGTTGCACATGGATAGTCTTTGATGCTTCGTGCTGTGCCACCAACCTGGAGGTGTGGGTATCTTTGATGAATATTGATACTCCCCCTCCTTTTGTGGTTCGGTCCAAGTTTTGGGGCCGAAAAGCATGGTATGAGGTATAACCTGGTAGTGCTGGGGTGCTCTTGGGAGCCTTGAACCAGGTTTCTGTTACTGCTCAGTTATCGATGTTCTCCATGCTAAGGAGAGTTGCGAGTGCATGCATCTTGAGGTTTAGACTTCTGTCATTGAGTAGCATTACTCTTAGTTTCTTATCCCTTGTGATACCTATGGAGGTGGGTTTGTCTTTTGAGCCTTGCCTAAAAAAGGCACTATGGGGGTTGCAAGAGCCTTTGCCAATATCCGAAAGCCCAGGGGTGACAGGTGCAAGCCGTCCCTAGCAAAGCATTGTGGCTTGTCGAGCATGTCATCCCAGGCTGACAGGCATTGGATCCCCTTTGAATGACACCAATACTTAAGCCAATTGTTGAAATTGATCATCTTGTCTTCATATTGTGGCATCATTCCTGGTGAGGGTAAGATGCTACTCAAGGTCAGGGTCATACCGACCTGGGCTACATGCTCAGAAAGCTCCTCTATGTCTCTTTTCATGTAGTCCAGGGAGGTACGTCTCAGGTCATTCACACCAGCATGGACAATGACTGAGTCATATTTGTACTTGCCTTGGAGTGACCTGAGTGCTTGTGTTATGTGGCGGATCCTAGCGCCTGACAGGCAGCTCACCATGACCTTCTCCTTGTTCAGCCTGGTGAGCAGGACGTCAATGTGCCTGACGATAGAGTCACCTATTACAAGTGTATCAGGTGTGTTGTTTAGCCTTAAGGGCTGTGACTGTTTGGCACACTGGCTTTGTGAGCTATGTGTTGCACATGTTTTGTTTTGGGGTAGCTTGGGTGTCTGCTTTGGAAGTCTCTGCTGCTTAGGCATATTTTTATTTAGAGCCTCTGAGTACGTTTTTGTGTGTTTATGTGTTTGGTTTGCTGTCGTGGTAGGTCTATGTGAGACTGGAATTGTAGTGAGTGTGGTTTCCTTCTCCTCCTGACTGGTTACGCCAGTACTGAGTTGAGAGAGCTTAGCCTCCAGTTTGGCTATATGGTTGCATCTCTCACATGTGTTGGAATTTGTTGGGAGGAGGAGAGGGTTGTCTGTGTACATGAGGCAGTTGTAACATTGCCTCAAGATTCTCAGTGTGTGTGTGTGTCTTTGTAGTTGGTGGCACATTATGACCATTGTATGATCTTTGGAATAGCTCTTCATTTTACTACCATTTGGGGACCTTTCATGTAGCTCATGTATCTACCATCCTCCTTTTTCTCTGGCCACATTATATCTTTCCTGCAGAAGAGTGGATAATGTCCTCAAGTCAAATATTCATAGACACATCATGAAGCAGAGTCCTTCCATGAACCTCTGCAAACCATCTCCAGACCACTGAAGTGTTTGATTGCTAATTCTGTCATGGTGTGGTGCACATGTCCCACATGGACAGTGGCAGGATGTAATGCAATCCAACAAGTATACACATTCAAACAATAGTCTTACTATCTTGCATAATACAGATATAGATATTTTGTTTTCAGGGTATGATAATGGCTAGTATTTCATGTGCCATTAGCTTAATAATATCCTATGACCCTATAAACAGCTGACATGTCAATATTGCTGTCATTGACATGTGCTATATTGAGGTGTGGATGTACAGTATGGCATGTACAGTACAGCTACAAGAGGGTATTATAATCTGTGATGTGAGTTCATGTATTGATGGACATTGCTGCCATTCCATTACATGATCCTTTTATAACAGTTGTAGTGATATTCCTCCTGAGAACTGTTGACATGGTATTATACACTTTTATGTATGTTGGTGGCATATTAGACAGAGCTGGATCAAGATCAAATGGGGCCCTAGACAGGGTAATGGATTGGAGCCCCCCATACACAGTTCCCCCTACAGCCATCCCATTTCTCCCCAGTTACTATAAACACTGTTCAAAACACTCAGCATGCATACTGTTTTCTGCTTTACTTCTTCAATGATTACAGATATTTGGATTTAATTTAAAACTTTTATTTCAACTTGTATAGCACAAACACTGATAGATATTTGCTAAACAAAGTAATGCAGTCTCTCTCAAAAACATACATAGCATTCTAACTTCTCTGCCCTTGAAACTCACATTCATTGAAACAGCATTGAAACTCACATTCAAAGAAAATGCATTTGGCTAGTGGCAGATTAAGTTTACCTTTGGGCTGTTTTCAAATCATAGGCCCTTGGCACACATTTTTAGAACCATGTAAACATGCAAGAATTCTTTGGTTCACTTTCATGGTTGTATAAAATCATATCCCTTGTATAATACTGCACCACTTGTTAGAGCGTGTTTTAAATTTATAGTTTTGAACATTTTTTCAGTAAGCAATGAAGCAAAACATATGAACTAATAATTAAAAAAAAAATGCCCAATTCAGAACATTTCAACCGTAAAGGGACCCTCAAACCTCTGTCATTACAATCCATCAATATCAGACAATATGCACAATTTCTGCAGAAATAAGTCATCTGAATAATTCCACATTAAAGAGATATGTAACTAATGAAGAGGTTGATGCTAGCAAACAACTTTATATTTCAGTGCATCATCTATACATTCAGTGCCTCCTGCCCTTGAAGTATAAATTGCCAATATTACATTAAAAAATGGTAAGTTGGTAATATTGCCAAAAGAAATGGATGGCAAACTGAAAACAGGTTCATAGTTACTAGGCATCTCATCCAAAGCAGGACATAAGCAGGACTGGAGAACCCCACCCCCATTAAAATGCAACCCCCAGCCTTCTGCATCAAATGCAAACATGTTACATGTGCTACTAACACTGCTTTTAAAACCTCTACAACAATATTGATACCATAAACAAACCAGCTGTACATTGTAAACAGCATGTGCAGTAGTAAACTTCTCTTCCCTTGAAAATACACTTGAGACTCAATTGCTAAAAAATGCACCTGAAACTCAGTTCCCTGAAAAATTCAGGTAGTTAAGTGTAGCTCTTACAGCTACGACCACACTGTAGAATAATTTAGCTCACAAACTGTATTCAGCGTCTCGCTACCTTCTCACGCAGTTACTCACTCAGAGGTAGCGTGTACCCACTAGTAGCGTCACCTGCTAGGTAAAGGCGCTCTGTGAATTGTTTGTTTTTGACTACTTTAAACAGTTATATTTGAATTACTATGTTAAATTGAAAGAGGACACTATCAGCGACTGCTGTGTTTAAGGACATTGATGTGTTTCAGTATTAGGAATAACTAAGCAAAAATAGCGAAGTGTCCTTTGTAACCAAACTGCTCAATTATTAGCGACTGGTCTTTTCAGGGCAATAATGAAGTCTAAAATGTGTTGCATTTATCCTGAATGATAGAGTGAGTCAACTCAAAACGACTGTTTGTTCCATTAACCTGTTGGCTCAGCTTACTAACAGATCTTTATATACTTGTTGGATTGCAATTAAGTTTAAAAGGGAGTTCAATCCCTGCTCTAGGCTCTGTTACATACAAACTGCATTGAAACCTGTACCCTAACTCTACTTTATAGCTTTGCAATTAATAACTCTAAAAGCAAGCTGAATGTTTTTCTTTTTATTTGTTCAGGTACTGTCCTGTAATGTACCCCGACCTCCCTCTCAATATCGCGCTAAGGAAGAAAGCGATACCTAAAGTGTAGAACAGCTCAGAACTAAACTATCTACCAACAGCCCAGAACTATACTATCTACCAAACACTTTCATCTACAAGGTCAATATCCTACTAAAATGAAAGCTACTAATGTATTTTACATTGTAAAGTATCCCCTAAACTAGCTTGCGAACTGGGTTTCACACACAGCAGTAAGATGCAAACAACAGTATCTTCTCCTCACTTACTTGGAAAATTAGTGTGAATTCTGAGTAAAACAGAGGAGCTAGTCCCAAACTATAAGCAAAAGTGCAGCTACTATTATGCTTCACTTGTAGAGCCCTGTAGCAAGGAAAAACATCTACTAGTGTATTACCTGGACTTGCTCTGTGTGGAGTGGGATTAACTCCGCTCGCCTCGCTGGCTTCCGCCTCCGCGCCCACCCTGCCCGTATCTCACCGCCCCAGTACCCCTATATTTATACTTAACTAACCACACCCTCCTTTATCTCTAGCCACTCAAAACTCTTGGCCCACCTCTTTCACTGCCCCTCCAAGTCCACTAGGCTCACAAATCACACTGCCTCACTCCCCACCCCGCCTCTCCCCCAACCAATACCAAACCACCTACACTAACTATCTTATAACCAATCAAGCAACAGTATGAAGTCCTTAACACCCCATATCACTATACCAGCCCAAAAAACTGTAACTCACACCCTACCAATTCTTATCACACTATACCTGCTAACTATATACGAGTCCCAGACACACCCAGGTTTTCATTATCCAAAGTACCAAACTAGTACTCCCACATTTCTGATCAACACTAATCACCCTACTCACTACCTAATCAACAAAACACCGCTTACTCACTTCCACTACTCCTATAAACCAAACATAATCTACCCCAAGTCCAAAAACATAGATAAACTACTACATAAACTGATGAAGCTAATAATGTATCTTAGAAAAAACATAAATATAGATGGAGACATACATCCAAACCCAGGCCCTCCATCAAATGACAGTGCAAATAAAACATCCTTGTTTCCAAGACCTCCTGACTCCCTTCTTATTTGCCACCTTAATATTAGAAGCCTAAATAACAAAATTCATAATCTACATGCTCTTTTAGCAACTTACTTCCCTGACATTATGTGTCTCACAGAAACCTGGCTCAAACCAGAGACCAAAGATAACGAAATCCTGCCACCTGGCTACAACATATACAGGACCGATCGCCTCAAAAAGAGGTGGTGGTACTGCTGTGCTCTTCAAAAGCACACTCAACGTTACCCTACACCCCACTCAGCCACCGAAATACCCAACGAGAATTAACAACCCTAAAACTACAACTAAATAAAGAAAAAGTATTAACCTAATCGTAATCTATATTCCCCTGGGAACAACTCTGACACTCTTGAGAACACTCTAAGTTGGCTGACAAATAACTTCCCACAAGAAACCATAATTCTGGGAGATGTCAACATTGACTGGAATCAATGTGTGTCAGAGACAGACCCAACCAATATCAATCTCCATGGCTTCTCACAAAATATTACCACCTCTACTAGAATTGGCAGCAACAAACAAAAGAAAGTATCCTAGACTGGATACTCACTAACCATAAACCCGAACTTATAAATCTGGGCCTATTACTAATGAGCTCAGTGATCACGTCATTACTTATATGCTAAACAGCAAAAGTGGTAGCTGCCACCTCCCTGTACTCAGGACTGTTAGAAGCACCAAACATTTTGACATCACTAGATTCCGAAATGAGCTGCAGTCCTGTAACTGGTCAATCCTAAAACACCTCCCACTAGAAGAAGCTGTAATAAAATTTAACTCCACATTTCTAAACATACTTGACACACATGCCCCAAACGGTTAATCAAAACAAAAGCTCTCATAGCACCATGGCTATCAAAAGACTCCACAGCCAAAATCAAAGCTAGAAACAAAGCATGGAATAAATGGCGTACTACCAAGACACCCCTAGACCGTACCAACTTCCAAAAACTAAGAAATGACACAAAAAAATCTATCTTAATGGACAAAAAGAACTACTATTTCCAACTACAACATAAACATCAAAACAACCCCCAAAAGTTTTGGACAGGAATAAACAAACTTCTCCATCCAGGCAGGTCCTCCACCCCCACACCAGCAAACCTAACTATGAAAAACCCAGATGAAGTGGCCACATCCTTTAATACCTTCTTCATCGATGTGATCAAATCCTTAGCCAACCAACAAGTAGCCCCCTGCTCCCTAACCACAAGTCCCACCCAGAAGACCACGCCGTTATTCAACCTACAACCTGTCCCTACTGCATACATCCGATCCTTACTAAGGAAACTAAAGCCAACCACTCAAGGCAGACCTACTTCCAGCAGACTTTCTACAAAAAGCTGCGGATGTTATAGCCTATCCCATCTCAATCTTAATTAATCGGACCATAACTGAATCCACAATCCCCTCCATATGGAAAATCTCCCATGTCATCCCTCCATAAAGGTGGCTCATCCACTGACCTCTCAAACTACAGACCAATAGCCATTTTGTCACCACTGGCAAAAATCATGGAAAAAGTATTCACAAACAACTCATCCACTACCTAACTCAGGAAAACCTGCTAACCAACTCCCAGCATGGCTTCAGGCCCAAACATAGCACTACTACCGCTCTCCTCTCTTTCACAAACACTATCAATCTTAACCGGAATGACCAAAAAATTTCTTCAGCCCTCTTCTTGGACCTATCAAAAGCTTTTGATATGGTCAACCACAAACTCTTGCATGCAACCCTAAAACTCTCTATCTAGATAACAAAACCCTAGACTGGTTTCATGCCT
>NC_056746.1:1015796673-1015931673 GCF_019279795.1 Protopterus annectens | reverse complement strand
ACACACACACACACACACACACACACACACACACACACACACACACATGCACAAGCACACACAGTACTTATCTACCACTTAAACAAACAAACACACACACACACATGCGCACACACATGCGCGCACACACACACACACACACACACACACACACACACACACACACACACACACACACACACACATCTCACTTGCCCGTCTTGCCCATTCATGGTCCACATTTCAAATATCTTCTGGCATTCAACTTTACTTTCATGCACCCGGAAGATGAAGATGCAAACAACAGGTCACACAGACACAGAAGATGAAAACAGGTGGCATGCACCTGTCATGTATGTGTGACTGGATGCAAAGGCTGTTCTTCTTAAAGAAGAACGCCCTTAAAAAAACTTTATTTTAATTAAATAAATAAATCTCTCAGCTGGTGGGTGCCTTCTCCCAGCCAGTGGGCCCTAGGCGACTGCCTTGATCAACTAGTACTGGACCCATCTCTGGTATTAGGACACATGTTGCTGGAGTCATAGCTGGTCTTAGGTATAGGCCAACTAGGTGGCCGCCTAGGGCGCCGCTCTAGCAGGGGTGCTTTTCCAGTAATCTGGAAGGTGTAAGTAGACCAGGATGGGGGCACATGGTGGTATTGTGGGGTGCTGTGAAGACCTTTTGCCTAGGGCACCAGTTGATCAAAGGCCAGTCATGGCTGGAGTGGAGAAAACCAACTTCTACACAGTTCACATTCTGCCATCGCCGTGCCACATGTAGTATTGCACAGTTGTGCACGTGTCTACATACCATCATTAAATGTTCTGAGACAGACATCAATATAAATTCATGTTGATTACATGGTCACATAAGTCTTGTCTCATACACATATTGTTATGCTGTGATATACACAACCAATGTAACATTTGTTTTGATTCAATTGCATCCTTGTGGAATTCATTGTATGTGCACATACAACTGCATATACATTCATTGTATGTGCAGTTTTGTTGCTATACCCAATGATTATTGAAGTGGCCAGCAGCACCACTGTGTAACTATTAGCATTTGTGTCAGGAAATATTCTTCATGAGCCACAAACAACTGATCTCTAATGTGTGCTGATATGTCATCATGCCACTCAAACCAGCTTGCCCATGAAACACATATATAGGTATATGTTGTGCAATTGATGTAAGCATACAACATTGGTACAGTTGTATGGCTATGTGCATAGTACCAGTGTGTGTGGAATATGATGCAAGACCAAGGTTGTATTTGACGGTCTTTTCACAAATCATTTATTCCAACAAATGTGAAATGTTAAGTGAATGCACAACTAAGCACAGATCTGTATGTGGATGCCATTGCCACCAGACATACCCAACCAGAGGAAATAGACAATCCACTAGCTGACAGTTTGTCTCACATTTCACCCCCCCCCCCCCCCCATCGCCACTAGGCATCAGCCAAGGTATACATGCAAACATTACTCAGTTTTTATTGTAAGGAGAGCAGCTCATCTGTATGCTCTCTATGGCTAATAGCACAGAATCAATGGACCCTGACAACATCACAGGTTGCCTATAGCATGACTCAAAACATTGATCTACCAGAAACAGTTGAATCCAAACTCCAGCATAGCCTCCAGACAGCCAATTTTTCCATAGAAGGGTGTACAGCAACATGCATCCTATAGACCTGGGGGGGCATCACCTGATGCATGCATGTATAGACCAATCCTTACTGTCCTCATCTATAAGGTAGACCAACAAGCCATCATGGACCTTCTCTAAAAGGACACAGGTAATATCCTGACCGTGTACCATACACATGTGTGGTTTGTTCAGGCTACATCATGTCTGTTACATCTGTTCAATGTCCTCAACAAGGGCATGCATGATGACAGCACTATCATCCTGCTTAACTTGACCTGGTCAAGGCATTTGACACAAATCCACACTGAAGTATGACTGAGAACTGTCACAAGTGGCCATAAACACCTATATCACCAAGTATATAGACCACTAGATTACATACATGACAGATTAATATGCTGAAGTGTGTGAAGTTGCCTATATCTAGAGTCCAGTGATCAGGTCTGTACCTCAGGGGTCTATGCTAGGGCCTTTCCTATTCATTATTCAAGTAGACATCAAGAATGACTTACACTCTTTTGTCCAACCAGCTTTGTGGATGACTGAAGACTGTGGGCAAGTGTGCTATTGGTATAATACAGACAGAATCAACAGACACAAAGGATTGCTGCCACAGCCATGGAGAAATAATAGATGAACAAAAATCACGTGGGAATTAGTTATGTTATAAAAGTAAATACACAAGGTAATTATAATATAGACATCACACCTCCATGAGCTGACCAAGTGGTATGTGACCTGTGTACTCAGATAGATGGTTTGTGGAATGTACAGCAGCATGTGTCTACAGTGGTGACAACTCCCTTGTAGGTAACACAACTCCTAAGTATGTGCAGGACATCCACATCTACTACAGGCATTATAGTTCCATAATTCTCAGCCCTCTGCACATCAATAATTGAGTACAATGCATCCTTTTTCTTGTACCTCACAACACATCTTCCAAGGATGTGTTACTCAAGTGTACCACATTTGCCACAGTGAATACATGTATTTCAGTTATTTAAAATGTGTTTAACATTTTTGCATCAACCAAAAGTACTTCTTCTTCATCTTCTTTTGGCTTTTCCCAGTTAGGGGTTGCCACAGCGGATCACCTGTCCACTTATGATTGGCAGTGGAGTTTTACGGTATTGAGTTGCCAGCCCAGTGCCCAACCTTCCATGGAATGCACACACACACACACACACACACACACACACACACACACACACACACACACACACACACACACACACACACACACACACACACACACACACACACACACACACACACACACACACACACTCATGCCTAGGGCCAATTTAGAGTATCTGATCTACCTACAGCATGTCTATGGGATGTGGGCAGAAACCGGAGCACCCGGAGGAAACCCACGCGACCACAGGGAGGACATGCAGACTCAGCACAGAAGGCACCCCAGCCGAGGATCAAATCAGAGAATCTTTTGCTGTGAGGTGGCAATGCTAACTGCTGCACCAATGTGGCCAAGGATATAGGGAGTCTCCAAACTCTAGATCCTACACAGTTTGGTTTTGTGAAGGGTAGATCATGCCTTCTTTGAGTCAGTCACCAGAGCTGTGGATGAAGGCAAGGTGGTTCATACAGCCTACCTTGATCTGGCCAATGCCTTTGATACCATTCCTCACTCAGGAATCATAGAAAAACTCACTAAGCTAGGCATCAACCCCTATATCACTAGGTGGGTTGCAAATTGGCTCACAGATAGAACCCACAGTGTGAAAGTAGCTGACTCCAAGTCAGGCTGCCGACCAGTAATGAGTGGAGTCCCACAGGGTTCGGTCCTGGGTCCTTCCCTGTTTGGGATCTATTTCTCTGAAGTCCAGGCCAACATGAAGGGACTCTGGCTGACAAAGTTTACAGACAATTGCAAGTTGGGAGCAATTATTAACTCCCCAAGTAATGTTGACATCCTACAGAAAGGCTTCACTGAGACCAACGACTGGTGTCAGAACCATGGCATAAAGCTAAATGCCAATAAATGTGTCATTGTCCCCTTGGGTTCCCTTGAATTACCACATCAATGGCAGTCCACTGAACACAGAAGGCATTATAAGAAATCTGGGAACACAGGCTGACAGCAACCTCTCTTTTGACCACCACATTACCACTGTGGTCAGAAAGTCCTTCTGTGTGGCACATCTCATTACTAAGGGTTTTGCATCCAGGAAGAAAAAGGTCATTGCCTCCCTCTACTCTTCCCTCATTAGGCCAGTCATCGAGTGCAGTGCCCTATTTGGCATGTACCTCACTAGACACCAACAACAACTGGAGAGGCCACAAAAGTACCTCACAAAGAGGATCCTAGGCCTTACACACTTGTCCTATATGGACAGACTCAAAAAAATCCACCTATTCTCTGTCTCATATTGCCTACTTAGTCATGATCTCTGCTTGACTTACAAAGCCATGTCTGACTCAGCTCTGTTAGAAGTGCTACATCTAAAGAAATCCCAATCCCTCCGCACCACACACACTCCAGAGATCTCAACCTCATTGCCACAATCAACAGAACATGCTGGAGGGACAGGTTCATAACCCAGAGACTGCCTATGCTATGGAATAGACTTCCCATACATGTCAAGCAGAGCACCTCACTGGCCCTCTTCAAGAAAAATCTTGATGAGTGGATGGGAAATAGAAAATTAACCCCGGGAATCACTCCAGTGGCTCTTCTCGACAGAGGGACTGAGAACTAAGGTCAGGTGGCATGATGCCAGGATAATCCTATGGGCTAGGCTTGTAAAGGCTCCAGGGCCTAGTACACACCTATGAACCTATGAACCTATATGTCACAACATCCCCTTATTCTTCCCTTATAAGACTGATTATTGAATAAAATGCCCCTTTTGGCATGTACCTCACAAAGCTCATGCAGCAGCTGAAGAGACCACAGAGATTCCTCACCCAGAGAATCCAGGGCCTCATACATCTACCCTACACAGATAGGCTAAAAACCCTGTCACTCTACTCAGTCTCTTACAGACTCCTCAGAGGTGATCTCTGTCTGGCATACAAAGCAATCTTGGACCCTGCTCTGATAGGACTGCTGCATATCTGCAAGTCAAGCTCCACTCGAGTAACCCGCAGGCGAGACCGCAACCTGATCTGTGACATGAATAGGATTTGTTGGTGGAACAGATTTGTATCCCAGAGACTCCCCCTTTTGTGGAAAAGACTCCGTCTCCACATAAAGCAGAGTACTTCATTAAACCTTTTTAAGCTTAACCTGGATAACTGAATGGAGAACAGAAAATACACCCCTAGGATTCCACCTATGTCCCTGCTGGACAGTGCAATAGGGTGCTGACCTGTTGGAACATGGATTAAATTCTTGGCTAGGCTTGTAAGGGCCTGAGGGCCAATAGCCTAGTAACTTCCTATGATCCTATGATCTTATAAAAGTTAACCTGCAGCCATCCCAATATGTACTGGTTACATATTAATCCTATCTGAACTGTTTGAATTGTAGTGTTGACTAAATGGTTGCTTTGATCTGCAGCACTATTTATAGTTTTCAATCACAGTGGAAAAACACCATTTAAATGGTTCAGGTAGAAGAACTTATGGGTCCTGACTAGTTGACTGGCTGATTGATTGGCTTTTTATTGTCTTTATTAGCAAATACACATCTCTGGCATTCTGAGCAGCTTTCATTTTTTAAGTCATATTATGTCATTCTTTCATGATTCAGAAGAATATTATATGCTATGATATGTACTCAGGCTAAGGAGTTCATACCTTCATATTTCTCTCCAGTTTGAGAGACAGAGAAAATATTGTCTGTGCTAGGTGTTTTCAGTCATTTTTGAACAAGGGGTTTGTCTTGCTTTGTATAACACAGAAAACAGTATAACTGCTCTCCATTTTGCATTTGGTGTTGAGTATGGTGTAACATAATATGATCTGTTCCCTATCTTATCTATCGATTCTCTTGACACTGGCATGTAAGATTCATCTAGTTTTAATTATCAGAACTACACAATATACTGGGTGCTATCTTTGATTAGCTTACATCTAAAGTATACAGAATAAATCATCAGATGTACTTTTAGCTAGAGCTGTTCTATTTCATCATCTTCTGTTCTCCTCTATACAGTGCGCTTTATTGTGTAACCATGTTTGTTTTTTTAGTCAGTGTCCACAAATCCTGAGCCTTCATGAATGGGCAGCTCCTAGGAGATGTCCCACAGTGGAGTTTCACATCCTGTTGTGTTTATACAAAACTGGCCTTTTTCTTGACAGCTTAATATAAGTCACTTAAACCATTTATCAAGTTTATTTATTTACTGTTTGTTAACTGGGATGGTTTGACTGAGATCTTATGGACCCCTTTTTCAGCAGAAGGCTGGAGTGGAAAGGTGCAAACAATTACGAGAAATAAATAAATGTGTTTTACATTGAACAGTTATAGAGTTTAAAAATAAACAGAAACCCATGGATAGTTATCAGCAATATCAGCAAGGGTCTGAGCTTCTAACCACTATATAACCAGGATGCCACCCTAATACAAGGAAGAGGAATGCGTGGTCTGCCCCACTGAAATCAGGATGAGGATCTGCACAGATATATTTCTCAGAATATTAGAATTTTATGGAAGTGTGAGTGGGGCAGCTTGGGGTAGCAGAGAGACTTTTTTTTAAATATAGTAATCCTTTTCATGACAGAGGCATTGCTAATAACTAACTGCATTTCTCCTGATAAGTATTTCTTAGAGCAGATCACTGATATCCTAATGTGCTCATTATTTTTTCAAGAAATATTCCTCTTGTTATAGCTAGGTTTTACATTTTATAGTCTCATTTCAAGTGGCTCATAAAATAAGAAATACACTGTGCCATTATAAACATGTGATTCAGTGCTAAGCATCACAGAACTATGGCAGTGACCTTTATCATCACCTTTCCAAATAATGTAACCCAAGAAAGTTTGTACCTGCATTCTGCAGTGTGTACTGCACCAAACTGACTCACGCTGCCCTGTAGTGTATTACAAATGGCTACATCAGTGCAACATGAAGCACTTGTATGATACCTCAATGCTTTATAGTATATCAATATGCCAGCAGTGTTGAGATGTCCTGTGGGGTACCACATACACAAATAAGCTGAATCAAGACCTCTAGTTATTAGAGCAGCAACAGTAGTAACTGTAATAGTAATAGTAATACTAACAGAAATAGTAGTAGTAATAATAATATATTGGGCTCACAGACTTTGGTATAAGGACATAGCCAATAAATGCATGCATATAGTGCATTGCAGAGTATATCTGTTAGCATCAGAAGGTGAGTCAAAGAGGATGCCTGCACTATGCCCAGATAGTAATGGGATAGTAATTTGTCCCTTGTTATAACTTAGCTGCAAAGTGGTTTGCCACTGTGATATATTTGTTCGATGTAGGGCATATCTTATACATCTGTAAGCATTTCATTATCCATTGATATGGGATAATGTCAAATGTTCTTTGTAACCTATCCATGTCATACTTAGATTCTTCCCCTTTTTGTAATTCTCCATTATAACTTTCTTTAGCAACACATAATCCTTTGTTCTATATGACTTTATTTTATTACATTTTTGCTATATTGTTATAATTGATTTTTTTCTAAATGGCTATAAACTCTGTCTGCATCAGTTCCAGTATATCATTTATGTAAACTCAAAAGGCTAGTTATTGGCCTATAGTTCTTATGATGGCTTGCAGGTTTACTGCTAAGGAGGAGTATCCTTTTTCAGTTGTAAACCAGGTTGGTGTCTGTTTTGCATGCCCATATAAATAAATCTTACCTACAGCGAAATCTTTTTGTGTAAAGATGTAAATACCTTTAGCCAAAACTTAGGTACTGCTGTTGGGCCTACATACATACATACATACATATGAATATTACAAGCATAGGCATTATTGCCCTTCTAGACTGCCAATACACCTAAATAGTTTTTCCCATAACGTGTCCAGGCTGCTCTTACAAATATCTAAACTAGTGCTTGCTTTAATGTAATGTGTTAGTCTGATCCAAGCATCAGCTGCTTTCTCAGAGAACCAATTAATACACTTCTCATTCCTATAGAATCTTTTTTTAATTTCTCCAAATCCCTTGGGTTTCTAATTAGCAATCCCTCAAGCTACCTGCATACAACATGCAGATGATTCCACGCTCATATGTTCTGCCAACTCCACATCTGAACTACAATCCCTAACCCAGACAGTATTTAACTTAGTCGAGGCATGGTTCTTAAAACGCTGCCTCCTTTTGAATGCCAAAAAAACCAAGCTCTTACTCTTCACACCTAACAGTAAGTCCACCCCGATCAGTTTCTCTATCAAATCAAATAATGGCGCCATTACAACCCCTGACTCTACCACCAAACTATTAGGAGTCTTAATTGGCAATAACCTTACTTTTGATAATCATATAAATAATGCAATAAAAAACATAAATAGAAAATTGGGCTCCCTATATAGAATAAAACCCTTCTTAACAGCCAGAACTACAATTGCCCACTGCCATCTAATCTCCACTCTTCTTTAGGTGTCCCCCATATATACTAACCTAAAGAAAAAAAAAATCTCACTAACTAATTCCTATAATAATATTACCAGGTTTGCAACCGGGAACCCATTCAGAACTCACCACTGTCTGAACCTACAGCAGCTAGACTGGCTTGAACTAAAAAACATTTTGCTACTTTCCCTTCTTACCATTGTACATAGGATATTCTACCAAGCTAACAACACACCGATACTCTCTAACCTTATTATCCCCTATGCAAATCTCAATTCCTTACGCTCTTCCACTAAACTACTGGCTAGCATTAGCAAGTCTAATAACTTGGCAGGTGACTCCTTGTTTTCTAATACTGCTGGAAAATATTGGAACATGTTGCCATCAGATCTAATGGTACTTTCCTTCTTCCCACTCTTTAAACAAAGGCTCAAGCAACATCTTAAAACGCACTGGTTATGCCCCTGCTGCTACCCTGACTAATTGTCTGCTTTCTCTTTTGCCATTTTCTCTATTCTGCCTCCCCTCACCTTTTAACACTACTTACCCCAGGGTAGTAGTAACTGTCTTAAATTATTGTTGCAAATAGGAGATGAATTAAACTGTGAACATATTGTAAGCAACCTCACATATCTTAATGTAAGAGTGTCTTATTCCTTTTAGGTTTTGTGTTTTATAATTCGCATACTTCTCTCGCTTAGGCTCTCTAATTATTTTTAACTAAATTTTTCTTTATATTTGTGTAAATAATTAGTTTTGAATATTGTGTTTACTTAAACAGTATGACTTTGTAACTACTGTTCTCTCATTTATTTTTATCATATTTTTTTTTCTCTTATATTTGTACAATATAAACTTTTGAATGTTACTGTGGAGCTTTTCTCCCCGGGCCTCTGCTGAAAATGGAAATATATCCAGATGGACAAATGTAAATAAATAAAATAAATAAAAATAAAACAATGATGGGAATAGACCCCATTCCTAAATCAAAGTACAATTAAAGTTCATGAAATTACTATTGTTTCACTCTTTGATGTTAGCCAAAAGTCCTCTTTGCAGCATCTGCAATGTGCCCAGTAATGACTCCTTCTGCAGTTTGCACAGAGTTACTTGTATTGGTAGCTTATCTAAATAAGATTTTAGATGCTTTTTTATAAGACCTGTTGCTCCTACTACTGTAGGAACTATTTGGGTATCTTTCTTTCACATTGCTCTCATTTCTGCTTGTAGATCCTGATATTTTATAAATTTATGTCTCTCTGTGCACAGGACACTGTAGTCACTGGGTGTGGTGATTTCAATGATCAATGCTACTTTTGTCTTCTTTTCCTGGACCACTATATCCAGTTTTCTTACAACTATCTTTTGAATGGTTGGTAATGGGTGATCCCATGTGATGTACACATCACCATTTTCAATGATGCATTGTGGCTCATGTCTCCAGTGTTTTTCAGCCACTCCAAAACCATAATGTTTGCACAATTCCCAGTACAACAGTCTTGCCACATTATTGTGCCTTTCAGTATACAGTCCTGCTGCCATTATTATGTCACAACCAGCAACAAGATGTGTGACTGTCTCCTGTTCGGTTTTACAAAACCTACATTTGTCTGTTTCTCCCACATGTTCAATGGACTTTGTAAATCAGCGTGCACGTAGCCCACTATCTTGAGACACCAATATTAACCTTTCATCTCTTGGTTTGAATTCACCTCTCCTTAACCATTCCTGCATTCCTTCCTGATCAACATGAGGTTCTTCCAGAAGTTTTCTATACTTGCAACTATATTTATGCATTTTCCCACATTTCGTGCCTTCTCATCTAATTCTTCACCTTATATTCTTTCTTTTGTTTTTTGGCACATTCAGTTGCTGCCTGATTTTTATCTACTTCTGGTTTGATTTCCATTCTTGCTTGATGCCGATATGCTTCTGCTAGGTTAAGCAGGGAAGTCATCTTAGATTTATTCTCCTCATGTTTCAAACTTTCACTATATTTGGGTGTTGTGAGGTCAGCAGATATGTGTGGAGTCCCACGATTGCAGATCTATATATGTAATCAATTTCAAGGAGGCGCATCCCTCCTTTGGAACTAGGAATATATAATCTTGGTATGCACTGATTTTTATAGATCATTTGGTGAGCATGAAGCATCCGTCTTGTTTTAATACCTAATCTATGCAACACGTTTTGGAGTCAATCAATCAATCAATCAACCAATCAATCAATCAATCAATCAATCAATCAATCAATCAATCAATCAATCCAAAACTGTAAGTTAGGACAGCAAGAGCAAATTGGTTTATAGCTTGGATTTTGTTCCAAGATGTCAATGCTGTTTTCAGGATTAATTTAAGTCTTCTAAAATATTCCTTACTAAGTTTTATTGGTAATCCTTCATTAATTCCCAAGTATTTATAGACTCCCTCTTGCTCAAATTCTTTTATATCACATTCTTGTCCCACACTGATGTTTTCCTGGTGCTGCAGTTTTCCTGCTTTAAAGGTTGCTTTTGCACACTTATCAGTGCTAAATGACATTCTAATATCATCTGAAAACGTTTTGACAACTGTACTTTCAATTCCTCATCTGATGAGCTATACAGTTTTAAATCATCGACAAATAGAAGATGAGAAGTCTTTGTTTTCTAGGAGCTAAATTATAGCCATGGCCTAAGATGTTAAGTAAACAGCTTAATGGGGTAAGGGTAAGGCAGAACAGAAATGGTGACAGAGAGTCACCCTGGAATATCTCCCTTTGAATTTTTATCCCTGAGATAATAATTTGTCCTTTATCATAGTTTAATTGCAAAGTGGTCTGCCATTGTTTCATGGTCACTGTGACATAGTCGATCAGTGTAAGATTTATTTTATAAATTTTTAAGCACTCCTTTATCATGAATGTGGGATACTATCAAATACTTTTTTGTAGTCAAGCCATGCCATACTTAAATTCTTCCCCTTTTTACAGTTCTCGACTATGACTTTATTTAACAACAAATGATCCTTTGTTCCATATGGCTTTCTTTTACTGCCCTTTTGTTCTACTGCCATTATTGAGTTTTCTTCTAAATGACTATAAACTCTGATAGCATTAATTCCTGTGTATAGTTTATACATCGTCTGAAGGCAAGTTATTGGTCTATAGTGTTTGGGGTAGCTTGCAGGTTCACTCTTAAGTAAGAGCATTGTTTTACCTGTTGTTAGCCAGACTGGTGTCTGTTCGGGGTTCACATATAAATAGTTTTTACTCATGGCTAGGTCTTCATGCAAAGATGTTAATACTTTTAACCAAAAGTTAGGCACTGCATCTGGGCCTGGGGTTTTCCAGTTAGAGACTTTTCTTAACTTTGTTTCAATCTCTCTGGCTGTTACTTCATCCTATTTCATATCCTGTACCTTTAAACCTCTTATTCTTTCTTTTACTTCTTTTATCCATTTAGCATCTTTGTTGTGTTCCACAGGATCTTCATAGATACTTCTCCAAATTGTCTCTATTTCTTCGTTTTTTGGCGGTCGTTCAATTCCTTTTACCTTGTTTCTCAATTCTCTATAAAACTTTTTTGGGTAATCACTAAATTGCCTATTTTGTACTTTTTCTTTATATTTATCTGTGTATCTTCTAAGTTTTTCCACCTGTGCTGAAATTTGTATTTATTATTTGCGATAGATCCTGATCGGTTCTAATACTACTCAGTGCTTTTATCACATCTATCTTTCTTAGTAGTTTTGTTGATCTAGTCTCTCTTCTATAGTCATCTAACAGTGACACTTCTTGTCTTAATTGCTTTATAGTTTTCTCTATTCGGTACTTCCATGATGGTATTTGATTTCTCCCCTTCCTTTCCCTCACTACCCTGTGTTCTTGTGGTAGAACTTTATCAGTTATAAGTTTAGCTGCACAGTAATATATTCTGTTTACATCTGTTATATCACATGGATCTCTATGGGCAGTCCTAATTACTGTGTTCATTTGTTTTATCAGACTTCTGACTTTTGGGGTTTTATTGACCTACTGCAGTCTATTTCTTTCATTGATTTTAATATGTCTATCTATGTCTATTAAATCAAGCAACTCTTCCCTTAGTTCATTTTCTTCCATGTTCTGTCTAGATAGGTTACCTGATGATTCCCTATAACCTTTAGATAATCCCTAACATTTCCAGAGGTACTTGTCTCTAAATGCTCAATATACCTAAATAAGATATCCTCTTAAATTTCAGCTTCAGATATTTTAGATATTTTCAGTTCTATTCAGATATTGAGATATTTTAGTCTTTCATAATAACTTAAATTTTCACATCCATGGATGCCCTGGATATATTTCCACTTTACTATTTCCAGTTTACTCATGCTTATTTTCTTATAAGGTTTCCATATTGATATTCCATAGCTGTCACCCTTGGCATCAGAAAAAATCTGTTGTCAAGGGACAACTTGTGAGAGCTGCACGTATGGTCACACTTGAGTCAGACTTTTTATACGAAAGTCAAAAACTGAAGGATATGTTTCTTAAAAGGGGTTAAACTGAGGACCTGATAGACATGATCTGTGATGAAGTCACCACTAAGAGAGAACAAGGCCTTTATAGGCCAATTCTTAGTTTGAGTCTCAATAATACTGGAACAATTGATTCTAGCCATCCTGACAAATATGAACACGCAATTAGTCCGATTACCCCTTTTAGTAGTGATGCTAAGGAGATAAAGTACATCCTATACAAAAATTGGGAAATAATTAGAAGAGATGCCCATATTGCTGACAGGTTTGAAAACAGCCCTCGAATTACATACAAGCGTGGTACCAACTTGAAAAGTTTATTAGAGATCAACACACCGGCATTAAATTGGAAATGTGGTATGTACAAATGCCAAATGTGCAATTATTGCAAGCACATGAGTACAGGCAAGAAGGTAATTATTAGAAACACTATTTACAAGACTCACTCTAGGTTTACTTGCCAGTCTAAATCTGTGGTCTATGTGGCCCAATGTTCAGGTTGTACCACTTTCTATATCGGTAAAACTGACCGTATGTTGAAAGAATGTGTTTACGAGCACTTGTATTAAATCAGAAATCAAAGGTTAGATAATGCTCTGGCAAGACATAGTGTCATATCCACACCATTCTTTCTTATTTAGAGCCATTGACTCAGTGTTTGATGACAATAGAGGTGGACCTACATCTTTATTATTGGAACAACTTGAATTGTGTTGGCAACTTCGTACTGGATCTTGTTTTAATCCGGGTTTGAATGAAGTAGTATCTTTGGCATGTATACTTAAACTTAGGAATTTGAGATGCTAGTATACCATAAATGTTTATATACAACACCTTTGTTACTTTTTAGAGAAAAGAAAGTGTAACATTTAAACCTATGTTATCAGGCCTGCAAAGTATTATCTATTATTATTTTATTGTTTTCTTAGTTTTTTCACTTTGTCTTTGCACTACTAGTTTTTCTAGACCCTTGACATATCTATTTGTTAGCGTTTAGGCGTTTAGTTGGTGTAATAGTAATGTGGCAACTGTTTGTTTCAGACTTCAACAAACTTCAGTGTTTGTTTCTTACTTTAATTAACTTTAGTTTTGTTAGCACTGTTGTTAACAATAAAGCTTTTTATTTGTTTAATTATTGATTACTTATTTTGCTAGAAGAGGTAGAAACTTGTTGCAAATATATGTAACATGCATTTTGCATTTTAAATCACAACTTGTTTACCACAGTGAGCAATGTTTCTTTAAGTTAATTGAGTGTAACTTGTGTGGCTTACAACGCCCACTTTTTTATTTAGTATTTAATGATGAAGTTTTTATGACATTTTTTTATCTGAAGAAGTCCTGCTAGTGAGCAGGATGAAAAGTGCTTTATTTTTATTGTTGGTTTGCAGTTTGTGTGTACTTTTCAGTACCTTGTGGGTGTTTGCTTCTGGATTAAACACCGTTGGTTTGCTTACTACTCTCATTTCCTTCTTCACTAGTTCAAGTCCCGACCTTTCCAGTTCTACAATATTACCTTTTCCTTTATTTTCCACAACATGAAAGTAGACTTAAGGGTCTATATGACTCTGGGTTTGTCCTACTTCCCTTTCCCTAAAGACAAGTTTAATAAGCTCATCTCTCCAATCTTGAGGAATCTCCCCATATTTATATGACCTAGTAAATAATAGATATAATGGTATTTTAAGTTTGTGCTGAAGTATTCTTAAGTCATTATTACTAATTCCATCTCCTCCCTGTTCTTTGTTTAGATCCTGTTTGCACAGTTTTTTTTTCAACATAATCTAATTAGATTTCAGTATGTGAGGTTACCTGGATATCACTAGGACAAATTATCATCCCCTTTGTGGAGCCAAACTGTTTTGCATAAGATTTTGTAAATATATCTGTAATCTGTTGTGTCTGAGAATAAATTTTAGAATCTACACCCAGTTTATCAATTTGTATGTCTTTAGTCCTTTTACGCCTTACGTATATATAAAATGCTTTCCTATTATGCTCATCTTTATATAAATTTTCTTGAATTTTATTATTGATCTTGTCTTACGTTATGCTTAATTTGGTTGTCCAGCTTGTTTATTTCAGTTTTCAAAGTTGCAGTTCAACCTCTTTTCCATTTCTTACATTTTTAGACTTTCACCTTAATCTGGTATCTTGTCCTTATGGAAAAGTATCCCCCTGATGTT
This sequence comes from Protopterus annectens, assembly GCF_019279795.1. Lineage (NCBI taxonomy): Eukaryota > Metazoa > Chordata > Ceratodontiformes > Protopteridae > Protopterus > Protopterus annectens. The sequence continues at coordinate 1,015,916,822 of NC_056746.1, read as the reverse complement.
GTATGTCTAGGTCCTAAAGTTAAACATTTTTTAGATTTTTTGCACTCAGTTTCTCTTTCAAAATGTTCCACATTTCTTCTGTAATTTTTCCACTGAATGCAGCACTTCAATTAGTTGTACCTTGTGACTGTTTGCCTCCATATAATCTGCAATCAATCTTATGTGCATTGGTTTAGATTTCAGTCTGGCAGTTTTATATAGCAACAATTTCACCTTTATAACCCCATGATCACTGCACATCAATGTTGGTAAAATATGACATAAAGTAACAGTTATTTCTTTAGGAACACAGACAATGATTAGTATGTTTTGTTCCCTGGTAGTTTTTTTACAGTCTGAAGCAATTGTTGTTCCTAAACATATGTTGTGAATAATTCCCTTATTAATGTTATCAAACCAATATTATTCCAGTCTATTTCTGGAAAACGTAAGTCCTCAACAGCTATTCTTCTTCCTTCCTGTGTTTTACGCAAGAAATGCATCCATTCTTCTAGGTCATCAGCACTTGACTTTGGTGGTCTTTACAATCCAACAATTGTTATATATTCCAGGGTTGTCTTTATTGTCACAATTATGCAGTCTATAGCATTGGTGGTATCAGTGAACATGTAATAATCACAAGTCTCATAACTATGTTTAATCCCTTTCATAACACCTCCACCTGATTTTTCATTAGAACGTCTGGTACTGTAAATCCAGGTATACATTGACAGAGCTGGTTTACAGTCATTGTTCTTTAACCATGTTTCATAAATAATAACATCAATCTTGTGAGAGCATAGCAAATTTTCCAATAAAAACTTTACTATTAACGTTCCTAGTTTTAACAACCATCAGAGATTCATCAAATATTGCTATGTGTGAACTGTTAAATTTTCGATCTGGCAAAAATCTTGCCTTGTGCTTGTCAAATATTATAAAACATCTGCTGCAAAAATTATCTTCCCTGATCTTGACAAAAGCATACCATCCTGTCTGAACACGTTTGCCTAAAACTAGGCTTGGTTGTTCTACATATTTCTATTTTTTAAAATAGGTCATTTTTGTCATGTAGGTATTTACCCCCAAATTTTTTTCATTCACGGTGACCTGATTCAAATTTCTATATGCAATTTGTGAAAAATACACCCTAACACCTTACTAAGAGGGCTGCAAGTTCCCTTCTAACAGTCAAAGAGTCCTTACGGATGAGATCATTTTTACAGACATGAATAAAAACAGATTCGTACCTCCATAGAGTAAGGCATTCTAAGACTTGTCTCACATCCCCTGTTTTTGCTCCTGGCAAGCAAAGCACTATTTGATGTCCATTCTTCTCTGCAAATGTAAGTATGAGTTCATCTAATCACCGAATCTCCATTTACAAGACTATCTTTTCTGCCCAAATCTGAAGAATCTTCAACTTCTAATTCGGTAATAACTGCTCTATCAGTTGTTACAAAGAAATGATCTTCATCACTATCAGTCTTATTAATCCCACTGTTTTCATCCTAATCTCAACCCAAGAAAGGATTATATAGATAAGCTCTGGATTGTTCTCTCTGCAGTCTGTGTGAATTTATAGTTGCCAGGTCCTTTGGGATGGCTAAAATTTGCCTGTCTAAAACCTATCCCTTTCTATCAACTAAAAGTGAAAATTAAAGTTAAAACAGTAAAATATGAATCAAGTAAATATTATTGTCTACAAACTATCCCTTCCTTCCTATAAACAGTGAAAAACAGTGGTAAAAATAAAATATAAATTCAAATAAAAACTTGTCTTACCAAGCTACTGCACAGTCAATCACAAATCAATGCAAGATTGTTTAGATAAGCTCTGGATATGTTTAGATAAGCCTAGGGTTTTCCATTTATTTATTTATTTTATTTAACATTTGTTAACCAGGAAAGTCTGACTTGGAACAAAGCTGATTTTCAGCAGCGGCCCATGGAGAAACACTCCAGACGCATGTTCTTAAATTTAATCTTATATTTTCTTAATTATGTTTCACTTCCTCTAGCCATTGCTTTATTCCTTTTCATATCCTCTACATTAAAGCTCCTTCCAGTTTTTTTTTAATTCTGCTATCTATTCATCAGCTTTCTTGTGTCCAATGGGGTCTTCATAAATACATCTCCAAAATGTACCCATTTCTTCTTTTTTGGTAGTATTTCTATACCTTTTGCTTTTTTCCCCAGTTCTTATAAAACCCTTTTATATCATCAATGAATTGCTTATTTTGTACTTTTCCTTTATATTTTTCGGTACTTATGTATTATCGCAACCACATTTTGAGCAGCAATATTAACAATCATGAAATATGGTTGTTTGATCGGTATGAAGTTAAATAAGCTTGAAATGCTGCAAAGCCACAGATCAATTACCTCTATCAGTGGTTCACAGTATGTTGCATGGCAAAAGTGTGATGGATTGCAAAGTGTTTTAAATTGGTAGTACCAGCCTGCAGCTGTGCACTTTTCATACAGCTCAAGACCCGTAGGGTCCAGTCTAGACAGTTAAATCCTACAGTGACATACAACTACTTCGTTTCACTAATTAAAGGCTTGCAGGTGATGCAGAACAGCTAAGGTCTTGAAATCCCATAAATAATTTTCAAGTCTGTAACTTAATGAAAATATTTCATTAGAATCCACAAAGAAGCGTTCATTTCTCACAAGCTGTCATATAAGCTCTAGTTGCATGCAGAAAAGTTTCAAGAAATTCTACTTCAGCCTACCTACCCTTTTCCAGTAGTTACTCTATACAGGTGAAATGATCTCCACAAAATGGAAAACAACCAAAAAGCCAAGCTTCTTAAATTTCACTTTCAGACATGTTTGTATTTTTGTTGGGCAATGAAATAGTTGCGGCAGTGGAATTCCTCAACAAGTGACAGTGAAATTACACGATCCCATCTATGAAAAAAAGTCTGCAACCACACAAAGTTAAGGATTTACAGACATTGACAGTAGCATGTTACCCCAAAAATAGTAAAATATTAAGGGCCAACATTTCTGCATACATTAATGATCATATGTCTTGATCGTTAAGCAACCGTTATTGCCATTGCATGTTGTTGCGATAATACATAAGTACCTATTTTTCTGCATACATTCTAAGTTTTTCGGCTTGTGTTGATATTTTTAGTTTATAACTGGAGATATATGTATGGTAAGTCCTGGTCTGTTTAGAAATCATGTTGTTTTTACCACATCTATCTTTTTAAGCATTTTTAATTATCTGTTCCCTTTTCTGTATTCTTCTAACAATGATACCGTTTAGACTTAATTACTTTATAGTTTTCTCTATTTGATGTTTCCATTGTATAATTGTATTTGTTCCCTTCCTTTCATTTGTTAATCTACATTTTTTGTGGTAATACTTTATCTGTTATTGGTTTAGCTACACAGCAATGCATCCAATGTATTTCTGTTATGTCTCATGAAGTTCTCTGAATAGCCATACTTATGGTGTTCATTTGTTGTACCAATCTTTTAATATTTTGGGTCATATTTGCTTTCTGTAATTTAGTTCTTTCATCTATCTTAATATATCTATCCATCTCTATTAAATCAAGAAGATCTTTCCTTGGATCATTTTCTTCTGTACTGACAGCATCTTCTTTGCCCTCTGTTTCCTACAAGTCTGCTACAGAAGGTGCCAGAACATCTTTCTGAAACATCCTCTTTGGATGCATCCTGCTTCAGCTGCTACTCCTCCATATTGGGACCCATTGGCCCATCATTCAGCAGCATTACCTGTGTCAGTGTTGTCTCTGTTTACTTCTCATTCCCTTGCTGTCCAACGTCAATTGGACTTCCACACACTTCTACAAAACATAAACCTGTGGCAAATCCTCTTCAGATACATCCTAGACTACCTGTTGCTCCTCTTTCTGAGGATCCACTTGTCCATCATCTTGCGACACTGTTTGTTTTGGAGTTTCCACACTAAAGCCTTTATTTTGCAGATTGTCTATCACTTCAGTTTCTATGTGTTTAATTTCTAGCACACTAAACTTATTTTTGCATTTACCCTTTGCAATTTTATTTTTTGTTTTGTGAAATGTTCTATATCTTTCTGCCTTTGATTGTATTTCTTTTCAAATATCTCTTGGTCTTGGGTTTTAGGTTTCTAATGCTATGACTGGAATGGACCCCTTCATAAATCAGGGCACAATGAGTGTTCATGATATTAATATTGCTTCAATGTTTGAGTGCACTTCTCAGCACCTACAATGAGCACAGAATTGCCTCCCTCTATAATTCCTATGGAGTTACATGTATTGGTAGCATATTTGAGTACAACTGTAAATTATTTTTTATTATACCTGTTGCTTCTACCACTACTGGAACTGACTAGGTATTTTTCTTCCACACGGATCTTGTTTCTGCCTGTAATTCCTGATATTTTATGACTTTGTGTCTCTCTGTCCATAAGACACTGTAATCACTGGGTATAGAAATGCCAAGGATCAATGCTACTTTTGTCTTTTTTTTATGAACTACTATATCTGGTTCCTCGGATCTGTTTTTGAAGTGTTTGTAATGAGTGACCCCATGTGATATACAATTCATTGTTCTATATAATGCTTTGTAATTCACATTTCTAATGTTTCTCAGCTACTTGTAAATTATAGTGTTTGCAGAATCCTAAAATGCCACAGTCTTGCCACATTACTGTGCCTTTTAGTATACAGGTTCTCTGTTATGACTGTATCGCACCCAGCAACAAGATGTGAGCCTATTTCCAGTTCACTTTTTTACAGAACCTACATTTGCTGTTTCTCTTACATGTTAATTGAACTTTGTAAACCAGCATATACATAGTCATAATCCTGCACCAGCAATATTAACCTTTCATCTTTTGGTTTCACCAAACCTCTCCTTAACAATTCCTGCATCAAATCCTGATCAACATGAGTTTTTTCCAGGAGATCTCTGTACTTGCCACAATATATATATGCCTTTTCCACATTCCTTTCCTTATCATCTGACGCTTCTCCTTATATATTTTTTCTCTTTCTTTCTTTCTTTGGCACATTCAGTTGCTATCCAATTTTTGTCTATTTCAACTGGAGAAATATCTCATGGTTTACATTCTCAAAATATTTTGGGTTTCTAAAATAATGATGGAATAGAACCCATTCCTAAGTCAGTGTATAATTAAAGTTCATGAAATTTGCATTGTTTCAGTCACTGATGCTAGCAAAAAGTACTCTTTCTAGCACCCGCAATGTGCACAGAATTGACTCCTTCTCCAATTCATGTAGAGTTACATGTATAGGGAGAATACCTAAATACAGCTGTAGATTCTTTGTTATTAGACCCATTACTCCAAATGCTATTGGAAATGTGTGGTTATCTCTCTTCCACATTACTCTAATTTCTTCCTGCAAATCCTGATATTTTACGACTTTGTCTCTCTGTATGTGAGACATTGTAATTACTAGCTGTAGCAATTTCATTGATCAATGCTACTTTTGTCATTTTCTCATGGACTAATATGACTAATATTCTTATAAAACCCTTTTATATCATCAATGAATTGCTTATTTTGTACTTTTCCTTTATATTTTTCGGTACTTATGTATTATCACAACCACATTTTGAGCAGCAATATTAACAATAATGAAATATGGTTGTTTGATCGGTATGAAGTTAAATAAGCTTGAAATGCTGCAAAGCCACAGATCAATTACCTCTATCAGTGGTTCACAGTATGTTGCATGGCAAAAGTGTGATGGATTGCAAAGTGTTTTAAATTGGTAGTACCAGCCTGCAGCTGTGCACTTTTCATACAGCTCAAGACCTGTAGGGTCCAGTCTAGCCAGTTAAATCCTACAGTGACATACAACTACTTAGTTTCACTAATTAAAGGCTTGCAGGTGATGCAGAACAGCTAAGGTCTTGAAATCCCATAAACAATTTTCAAGTCTGTAACTTAATGAAAATATTTCATTAGAATCCACAAAGAAGCGCTCATTTCTCACAAGCTGTCATATAAGCTCTAGTTGCATGCAGAAAAGTTTCAAGAAATTCTACTTCAGCCTACCTAACTTTTTCCAGTAGCTACTCTATAAAGGTGAAATGATCTCCACAAAATGGAAAACAACCAAAAAGCCAAGCTTCTTAAATTTCACTTTCAGACATGTTTGTATTTTTGTTGGGCAATGAAATAGTTGCGGCAGTGGAATTCCTCAACAAGTGACAGCGAAACTACACGATCCCATCTATGAAAAAAAGTCTGCAACCACACAAAGTTAAGGATTTACAGACATTGACAGTAGCATGTTACCCCAAAAATAATAAAATATTAAGGGCCAACATTTCTGCATACATTAATGATCATATGTCTTGATCGTTAAGCAACTGTTATTGCCATTGCATGTTGTTGCGATAATACGTAAGTACCTATTTTTCTGCATACATTCTAAGTTTTTCGGCTTGTGTTGATATTTTTAGTTTATAACTGGAGATATATGTATGGTAAGTCCTGGTCTGTTTAGAAATCATGTTGTTTTTACCACATCTATCTTTTTAAGCATTTTTAATTATCTGTTCCCTTTTCTGTATTCTTCTAACAATGATACCGTTTAGACTTAATTACTTTATAGTTTTCTCTATTTGATGTTTCCATTGTATAATTGTATTTGTTCCCTTCCTTTCATTTGTTAATCTACATTTTTTGTGGTAATACTTTATCTGTTATTGGTTTAGCTACACAGCAATGCATCCAATGTATTTCTGTTATGTCTCATGAAATTCTCTGAATAGCCATACTTATGGTGTTCATTTGTTGTACCGATCTTTTAATATTTTGGGTCATATTTACTTTCTGTAATTTAGTTCTTTCATCTATCTTAATATATCTATCCATCTCTATTAAATCAAGAAGATCTTTCCTTGGATCATTTTCTTCTGTACTGACAGCATCTTCTTTGCCTTCGGTTTCCTGCAAGTCTGCTACAGAAGGTGCCAGAACATCTTTCTGAGACATCCTCTTTGGATGCATCCTTCTTCAGCTGCTACTCCTCCATATTGGGACCCATTGGCCCATCATTCAGCAGCATTATCTGTGTCAGTGTTGTCTCTGTTTACTTCTCATTCCCTTGCTGTCCAACGTCAATTGGACTTCCACACACTTCTACAAAACATAAACCTGTGGCAAATCCTCTTCAGATACATCCCAGACTACCTGTTGCTCCTCTTTCTGAGGACCCACTTGTCCATCATCTTGCGACACTGTCTGTTTTGGAGTTTCCACACTAAAGCCTTTATTTTGCAGATGGTCCATCACTTCAGTTTCTATGTGTTTACTTTCTAGCACAATAAACTTATTTTCTGCATTTACCCTTTGCAATTTTATTTTTTGTTTTGTGAATTTTTTTGTATCTTTTTGCCTTTGATTGTATTTCTTTTCAAATATCTCTTGGTCTTGGGTTTTAGGTTTCTAATGCTATGACTGGAATGGACCCCATCATAAATCAGGGCACAGTGAGTGTTCATGATATTAATATTGCTTCAATGTTTGAGTGCACTTCTCAGCACCTACAATGAGCACATAATTGCCTCCCTCTATAATTCCTATGGAGTTACATGTATTGGTAGCATATCTGAGTACAACTGTAAATATTTTTTTATTATACCTGTTGCTTCTACTACTACTGGAACTGACTAGGTATCTTTCTTCCACACGGATCTTGTTTCTGCCTGTAATTCCTGATATTTTATGACTTTGTGTCTCTCTGTCCATAAGACACTGTAATCACTGGGTATAGAAATGCCAAGGATCAATGCTACTTTTGTCTTTTTTTTTATGAACTACTATATCTGGTTCCTCGGATCTGTTTTTGAAGTGTTTGTAATGGGTGACCCCATGTGATATACAATTCATTGTTCTATATAATGCTTTGTAATTCACATTTCTAATGTTTCTCAGCTACTTGTAAATTATAGTGTTTGCAGAATCCTAAAATGCCACAGTCTTGCCACATTACTGTGCCTTTCAGTATACACATTCTCTGTTATGACTGTATCGCACCCAGCAACAAGATGTGAGCCTGTTTCCAGTTCTCTTTTTTACAGAACCTACATTTGCTGTTTCTCTTACATGTTAATTGAACTTTGTAAACCAGCATATACATAGTCATAATCCTGCACCAGCAATATTAACCTTTCATCTTTTGGTTTCACCAAACCTCTCCTTAACAATTCCTGCATCAAATCCTGATCAACATGAGTTTTTTTCCAGGAGATCTCTGTACTTGTCACAATATATATATGCCTTTTCCACATTCCTTTCCTTATCATCTGATCCTTCTCCTTATATATTTTTCTCTTTCTTTCTTTCTTTCTTTGGCACATTCAGTTGCTATTCAATTTTTGTCTATTTCAACTGGAGAAATATCTCATGGTTTACATTCTCAAAATATTCTGGGTTTCTAAAATAATGATGGAATAGAACCCATTCCTAAGTCAGTGTATAATTAAAGTTCATGAAATTTGCATTGTTTCAGTCACTAATGCTAGCAAAAAGTACTCTTTCTAGCACCCGCAATGTGCACAGAATTGACTCCTTCTCCAATTCATATAGAGTTACATGTATAGGGAGAATACCTAAATACAGCTGTAGATTCTTTGTTATTAGACCCATTACTCCAAATGCTATTGGAAATGTGTGGTTATCTCTCTTCCACATTACTCTAATTTCTTCCTGCAAATCCCGATATTTTACGACTTTGTCTCTCTGTATGTGAGACATTGTAATTACTAGCTGTAGCAATTTCATTGAGCAATGCTACTCTTGTCGTTTTCTCATGGACTAATATGACTGTTTTTTTCACATCTATTTTTTGAATTGTTGGTAATGGGTGATCCCATCTGATGTACACTTCATCATTCTCTATAATGCTTTCTGGTTCATGTTTCCAGTGCTTCTCAGCTACTTCTATATTGTAGCCGTTGCACAATCCCCAGTGCAACAATCTTGCCACATTATTATGCCTTTAAGTGTTTAGGCTCTCTGCCATGAGAATATCACACCGAGGAACAAGGTGTAAAATTGTTTCTAATTATTTTTTATAGAACCTGCATTTGTCAGTTTCTCTTACATGTTCAGTGGACTTTGTAAACTAACGTGTGCACAGTCCACTATCCTGGGCTGCCATTATTAACCTTTCATCCTTTGGTTTCAACTCAGCTCTTCATAACCATTCCTGTGTCAAATCCTGACCAACATGAAGTTGTTCCAGGAGATCTCTCTACTTCACACTATATTTATGGCTTTTCCATATTTCTTTCCTTCTCACCTGCTCCTTTTCCTTATAGTCTTTCTTTTGTTTCTGGAACATTCCGTTGCTGTCTGATGTTTTCTACTTCCAGCTTGATTTCCATTCTTACGTGACACTAGAATGCTTCTGCTAAACTCAGCAGAGGTCATTTTAGACTTCCTCTCCTCATGTTTTAAAACTTTCACTATGTTTGGATCTGATGAGATCAGCAGATATGCATGCAGTTCCATGACTGCAGATCTATATATGTAATCAATTTTGAGGAAGCCCATACCTCCTTCAGAGCTTGGACTATATAATCTTGGTATACACTGATCACTTGATATGCATGAAACATTATTCTTGTTTTTCTGTCTGACTGATCTAATACCTTAAGTTAGAACAGGAAGACCAAATTGGTTTATAGCTTGGACTTTATTCCTAGATGTCAAGGCTGTTTTCAATATCAGTTTTAGTCAACTGAAATATTCCTTACTGAGTTTTATTTGCATTTGTTCATGTTTTATTGCCAGTCCATTATAAGTTTCCAAATATTTATACACTCCTTCCTGCTCAAGTTCCTTAATATCACATTCCTGTCCCAGACTGATTTTTTTTTTCTTGGTAGCTCAACTTTCTTGCTGTAAACATTCCATTTGCACATTTGTCAAGACCAAATGACATTCTTATATTACCTGAGACATTTTTAAACACTTGCAATCGTGCTTCTAACTCATCACCTGATGAACTATGCAGGTTTAAGTCATCCACAAAAATTAGATGAGACATCTTTAAGCAAGGTTGTTTTCTGGGAAACAAATTGTAAACAAGACATTCTTAAGTAAACAGCTTAATTGGTTAAGGGCAAGACAAAACAGCAGTAGTAACAAAGAAGTACCCTGGGATATCCCCCTTTGATTTTTTATGCCTGGAATAATAATTTGACACTTGTCATGGCTTAATTTCAAAGTGCTTTGCCATTGTTTCCTCATCACTGCGATGCAATTGATCAATGTAGGATGTATCTTGTACATATGTAAGCACTCTTTTATCAATGAATGTGGGATGATTTTGTTATCTATATATGCCATACTTTAATTCCTCCCATTTTTACAATTCTCTATTATAACATTATTTAACAACACATGATGATTTGTTTCATATGACTTATTTGCTACCCTTTTCTTCTATTGCCATGATCGAGTTTTCTTCTAAATGACTATGAACTCTATCTGCATCAATTCCAGTATATAGTTTGTACATCATCAGAAGGCAATTTATTGGCCTATAGTTTGTAGGATGGCTTACAGGTTCATTCTTTAGAAGGAGTATTATTTTCCTGCTGTTAACCAGGATGTGCATAGAAATATTTTTTTTTGGTGCTAAATCATTCTGTAAAGATGTTAATACTTTTAGCCAAAAGTTAGGTATTGAATCTGGGCCTGTGGTTTTTCATTTAGGAGCTTTTCAAAATTGTGTTTCAATTTCTCTGTACATTACTTCATCCCATTTCTTATCCTACACATTTCAGTTCCTTACTGTTTCTATTAATGTTTCTGTCCATTCAGTATCTTTATGTTCCACTGGGTCTTCATATTTTTTTTCTCCAAATGTGCCTTTTCTTCTTTTTGGTGGTGTTTCTATTCCTTTTGCTTTATTTTCCAATTCTCTTTTTTGGGGTCATCGATGAATTGCTTATTTTGTACTTTTCCTTTATATTTATCTGCATCTCTTCTAAGTTTCTCTGCTTGTGCTGATTATCTTTAGTTTATTATTTGCAATACTTTGTGATAGATCCTGGTCTGTTCCGATACTATGCATTGCTTTTACTACATTTGTTTTTCTATGTATTTTGTTAATCTGTTCTCCCTCATCTGTATTCTTTTAACACTGACACTTCTTGTCTTGACTACTTTATAGTTTTCTCTCTTTGATGCTTCTGTGAGGGTATTTTATTTCTTCTCTTCTTTTTTCTTACTGCTCTTTGTTTTTGTGACAAGACTTTATCTGTTATTAATTTAGATGTACAATAATATATCCTATTCACTTCTGTTATATCACATGAATTTCTACTAACAGTCTTGGTTACTGTGTTCATCATTTTTATCAGACTTCTAACATTTTGGGTCTTATTTACTTTCAATAATCTGTTTCTTTCATTGATCTTAATGTGTGTATCAATCTCTATTAAATAAAGCAACTCTTCCCTTAGATTATTTTCTTCTAAACTGAAAGCACGTTCCTTGCTCTCTGTTTCCTGTGGGCATTGTATAGAAAGTTCCAGATTGTTTTCCTTTGACATATCCTCTTCAGCTATATCCTGCCTCATCTTCTTCTCCTTTACGTGGAACCTCATTGGCCTATCCCTCTATAGCAATGCCTGCATCAGTTACCATAGTTTCATTTTCCTTCTCTTGCTGTGCAACTCCAACTGAACGTTTTTCTAGATTCCTACTGAAGTCTTTGGAGCAACATCATGTGGTAAGTCATCAAATGCTTCCCTTTCCACCGGTTTCTCCTTAGTTTGGGAGCTCATTATTCTATTATGCTGTGATACTACCAGAGTTGGGTTGTCTACATTAATCCTTCACTTCATATTTATTCCATGACTTTATTTCTTTCTTTAATGTCTCGGTTACTAATCATCTCTTCTACTTTCCTCTTCGTTTTCTTATTTTTTGTATTGTAAAATGTTTCATATGTGGGTGCCATTGTCTGTATTCCTCTTCAAATATCGTTAAAGCTAGTTGTTTGTTATTAATTAGTTTGGCTTTCTCCTTTGCATAAATATTGCACCACATCAGATCCCTTTTTCTTTCTCATGTTCATATTTCTGCGTCAGATATCTCTTGCTCCGCCTGTTTCTCCTTTTATTTGGGGACTCATTGTTCTGTCATGTTGTGACATGACCTGTGTTAGACTTTCTACACTAAGTCATTCATTTTACAGGCATTCCATAACTTTAGTTTATATTTGTTTAACTTCTGCCTTACTTATCTTTCTGTTCCACATCCCCCACTTTAGGTTCTTACTGTTTGTATTGTGAAATGTTTCATATCTGGCTGCCTTTGCCTGTATTTCTCTTCAAATATCTTTGGAGCTGCTTTTTTGTACTGATCAGTCTGGCTTTCTCCTTTGCATAAACACTGCACCATATCACATCTTCTTTTCCTTCGCATGTCTATATATCTTTTTTACCTTTCAAAAATTTCTGGGTCTTGTTCTTTATATTTTTGCATTTCCTCTGTTGCTTCTTTTTCCAGGTGGCCCAACGTTTCTTTGTCTATGTAATGCTTTTCATGGATGCGCTGTACTAATGAACATAACATTTTATTTGAAGCTTTTGACAGTTTTTCCTTCTGCAAGTATTCATCTTTCCTCTGATTTCTCTTGTAGTCTTTTTAAATATCTTCTATATGGAAATCTGGGCTTCTTGCATAATACCAAATAGCACAAATATATAATCTCTTCCTTATTCTCAATAGTCCACTCTATTATCTTTATGAATCTTTTTTGGCATTGTCAGTTTTTGTGATTTTTATGGACTATAACTTCCTTCTACAACAGGAGGAGTATCCTCCCCCTGAGCCTGGCCTAACCCCATTGTAGGAATGTTTCCTTGTCTGGGGGATTCTACACTGTCATTTTTTTCCATTCCTGGCACAAGTGTGCACAGCAGGATTTGGCACTTTCTTACCCAGGGACTTATGCACCCAGCTGCCTATTTTTTTTTTGTCTACCTCTCTCCATGATTTATGCTATATAAAGTACAGTCAATATAACAGGGCTACCTTGAAGAGATTATGTGAAAACAGTATATACCACATGAAGGTGCTTACCAAGACTTGAGGAAGAATTCAGTTCCAGCAATACTACTCTCCTGAAAAAAATATCTTAAACTATTGCCAGTTTGGGATAAAAGATGCTCCTTTAGCTGATGATTATAAGTATTAATGTGGGAGGAGAACAGCATTCAATAGTTTAAGGATTCACTGGGTGATTGACACATTTATTGATAATTATCTTATAGGCTCTGAGGGAAATAAAAAGAACCAGTATTTGTTTTTACTTCAGCCTGAAGACTAATACACTTTGTAAATAAAGAGTCTGAAAGTCAAATGAGTTATTCTGGCAAACTGCACATCCCAAGTAATGTAAAATGTGGTTTTGGTTAGATCAATGGGTATCCCCAATTTCATGAAATGTGCATTTCTATAAGGCACCAGGCATCCTCAGATTCAGGAAATGTGGCTTTCAACAGGACATCGGCATTCCCAGTACCATATAATATAGCTTTTGGGGGGCATGCTGGGCATCATCAGAGTCACAAAATGTGGATGTGAGCAGGGCATCAGGCATCTCTGCCTTGTCTAACAATTGCCACAGATAGTTAAGGCTGTAAGCTATAGTTCCTATGGGACTGACTTTGATTCCTCCAGCCCTCGTTTGTATACTGTTTGACTTTGAGTAAGTCACTTAACCACACAATGTTTTCAGGTTGCCCCCAAATAGGGATTGTCTCCAGTGGGTGCATAACTTGCAACTGTTCAGATTTTTGCTCTATTTTTAGTCTGTTCTTCAAAAACATTGTGTTTTTACAGGCAAATCACTGAGGGTTGAAGTCACTAAATAAAGGCATAGATTTGAGTTTTAGACTTCATATCCTTCAGAAAATACATGCCAACACAAATCCTGTTATTCTAGCAATTTTCAAAGTTTATAAGAGCAATATTTAAAATTTGTCAATATTTTTGGACCACTGTCTCCCCTTTATTTTAGGGATTGTCCATATTTCTTGCACTAAGAGGTTGAGAGCTATGAGTGAGTCTGCCTGGTTAAAATAGGTATTGTTAATAATAATAATAATAATAATAATAATAATAATAACAATAATAATAATATCTCCGGTACCACGAAATGTATCTTTGAGTAGCACACGAGATGCTCCAGTGTCAGGAAGTGAGGCTTTCAGCAGGGCACTGTGTATTTCCACTGTCATGAAGAATGGCTTTATATGAGAGCAAGAATAGTGAAGTTAGTTTTTCAGTTAGATTTATGTTCTAATTTATTCATTTCTGCTGCAGCTGCAGTTGTAGAACCTTCAGGAGAATGGTCTTCTTTTTTACAGGAATGAACAGTGAGGAACTAGGACACTTATCAGGGATAGACAGATTTGCACAAGCCTTCCTAGTGCCATTAAATGTACCTTTGAGAATAAATGGCAACAGCAAAGTGCATGAATGGGGAAATGTTGTTGTGCATTGAATTGAAACTGCATTTGTTGTTTGTGATGAAAGAGCAATATTTTGATTTCAGATATGGCACTAGATACTACTCCTTATGAAAACAAGCTGAAACTAAAGGACTAAGGATCTGAATGTGTCAAAAGTATAACTCTTGATGATGTGACATCAGTAGAATAGTTGGAGAGACAAAATATATTTTTCTTGTTTTAGTATAATGGCATGTGTGGTTTGTGAAAAAGATATATATATATATATATATATATATATATATATATATATATATATATATATATATACACACACACACACACACACACATATATTTTTCTTCATACAAGACATCTGGAGACTGCACACCTGTCTGTGTACCTGAGTCAGGAAGAAGCACCCCAAATCCAGGTAGTATGGGACTGTGGGTGATAATCACATGCAGGTGAATGAGATGGATTTCTATTAGATGAGTAGGCAGGTCCCACACTGCAAGCCCTTTTACTGAAGGAAGGAGACCATGAGGATATGACACACAGACAAAAAATGAGAAAACTGGAGGAAATGCTCCTCTTTGTCAACAAACTGTGAATTTGTATACAGTTCTGTACTTGGTACAAAACTTGTATAACCTGATGAATAATATGAGTAGAAGAAACCTGCAAATGTAATTTAGACAGTTGTAACACTACAGCCATTCATCATGTGTGCTTAATTTTATATATTAAGCTGGGGTTGTATGACGGCATATCAGCTTGCAGTTCTTGCAGTAGAGGATCACTGTGCCAACCACCTTGGAATGCTAAGTATGAGTACCAGTGGTTTTACTGGTCAAACTGTACACATCTTCAAGAATATTTTTGGGAACTAAAAGGTAGGTATCCATTGAAATTTAAGTGAACTATAGTAGGTCATGGTAGAATTTGATGAAAACACAAATCAAGGGAGTTAGATAATACATTTCTATTGATAAGTAAAATGCTTTTTTATATGATGCTGGACAGCAAGTTATATTTATATATATATATATGGGATGACAGAAAGCTGATTTTGTTGCTTATTACCCTCAACTTTCTTCCCACCCAGCAACAACATGTTTTCAATTCTTACAAGTACAATCAGCCACGCACTCAGAACATTAGAGCAAACTGGGTGGAGGGGAGCATACAATGCCTCTCAACTGTCAAGAATTTCACAAAATGTATTAATTTTACCTCATAGTGTTGGTCTATTCCTCATAAAATATGTGTTTTTTGGCAAATAGATGATTGAAATCACTCACTAATAACACATATTTAAGTTTTACACTTCATATCCTTCAGAAAAATGTATGCTAATGCAAAACTTATTATTCTAGCAACTTTCTAAGTATATAAGAGCAACAGTTAAAATCTGTCATGATTAGGAGCCTTTGTCCACCCTGTTTACTTTTGACTTTGTCTGTAGTTCATACACTAAGAGGTTGAGAGGTATGCATTTAGTGATTTTACTGCAACCAGAGATGTCTGAAGTGATGTCATGATTATTTTTACAAAGTTATATTAAGCACGCCTTTCTGTGTTGTATAACTGGAACTGGAAGTGCTGAAACTTAAAATAAGGATCATTGAGTTGCAGTGCTGCATGTAAGTTCAAGTAACCTTGTCAGACAGGAGCATAATTAAAAAGAAAAAAAAGAAAAAACACCAATTGTTATTACTGAACAGGTCATCTGTGCATATTCTAGCATACATACTTTGTAATTCTTTATCACAGCAATTATTCATTGTAATCCAAAATTAACATATGTCTATTTATATTATTTTTGTTTATATTTTGTCTTTGTTCATGTTATCTTTTTTGTCCTGGATGGAACCTAAAAATGACCCACCTGGATCAGCACTATACTCCATTTACAGTTTAAATAAATAATTAAATTAAATAAAAATTTTAATTTAAAATGCATGTTACAGTGTAAGGAGTATCCATATTCCTGAATAGGAATACTGGTATGTACTCAGCTGGTAGAGTCAGCGGGATAACAGGTAACATGATCACCATTGGTGCAGAAGGCTGTAGCCCACATCAGGATGATCAATTGTTAAAACTGCAATGCAGCATAAGGGGAGGTGTTGCACTTCTGTGTTTGCCCTCCTTAAGATGATAGGTTAAACCAAGCTCAAGCAGATATAAAAGATCTCATGGCACCTATCAAAAAAGTATGCAAAGATCCCTGATGTTATAACCACAAAACAAAAAAGTGGGAACCACCGTGAAGGAACGTCTTCTTTATTATAATCCACAGGTAGAGTTAGAGGTGGAGTAAAGTGCTTTCATCCCCATAGAGACTTCTTCTCACTTAACTGAGAGAACTCAACTGAACTTAACTGAGTTCTGAAGAAGTCCCTACGGGGATGGAAGCGCTTTACTCCACCTCTAACTCTACCTCTGGATTATAATAAAGAATAAGTTCTGTCACTGTGGTTTCCACTTGTTTGTTTTGTGGTTACAAGTTCGGGTGTTTCTATTTATAAAAGTTCCCTTATGCCCTGGCCAAATTTCCACTAGTAGTATAAATACCACCTCAAGTCTCCCCATAAAAGTTTACTAGCCTAGTGGGACTAACCCAGTCAGCAAAGGATAAATAAATTTACAGTGCATATTATACTCTTACTAAAATGTCTACATACTTTCCAGGAACTTCAGCTTTGTGTTGGGGGGGGGGGTTGGTTTCAATGGCATAGACACTATTACATATGTTTTGGTGCTCTTCCTTAAGAGAGAAAATATGACACATTATTAACAACAGGTTAAAATGACAGTCTGATCCACAGCATATAACAGGCAACGTGTTATTTAATGCATATCTAATATATACGTCAAATAAACTTTAGGAAACTTAATGTAATTTTTGCATTGGCAAAGTTCTATATATCGCCATATTAGCTATCTAACATAAATTGATGTATGGAACTTTTCAAATGGCATTGCAAAATAGTTTAGGGTTTATGTCTATTAATTCTAAAAAGCCCCTTGTCAGTCGATGATTTTCACGCAAGCTTTTTGCCCAGATAGTTGGACGTTAATTAATGTCTGCTTTTATTTTGTTCAACGATCCCAGTTATATAAATGTCTAAATATTACTTTGTATATAAAACTTATTTTTTCCCTGCGAGTTTTAATCTTATTTCTGCTACTTTTTCTTATTCGATGATGTTCATGTTACATTAACGTTTTCAGGGTTTTCCTCTTGTTGCTCTGCAAACATTGCAAGTAGCTATGTTTTGCTGTGCGTTAAATTGTTTTATTTTTCAATCTATGCATGACCATGTATACAAATATTTGTTTCAATATGTTGCGTAAGACAGAAACGAAAAATATTAAAATATCGAGTTCCTTCTGTAAGCAAGAAGTAAGTCTAGTAGGAAAGTGGTTCTGCACTTAACTAATAAAACGAATGATTATAGAAAGAACAGGCTGCATAACTAGTTTGCAAAAAGGCAACCATTTATTCTTCTGCCTGGGCAAATTAAGATACTTTATATAAGTATCATCCGTTGCCTGGGAAAAATAGAAATAACTATGTAACGCAGTTAAGTGACATCATCTGATATGGAAAGATCTTATCCATATACGCTGGAAAACTCTAGTACCCGTGGCGAATAACTCAGATCTGTGCTGATCTCTGTCTTCCAGGGTGCAGTGTTGTGAAAGTAAAATGCCAGCCCCACCCCGCACGCACACCACCCAGTTCAGTGAAGGTGCAGGGAGGGACTTGCAAACACCGCTGGTGTACACCCTACCATACGCTGTGGCTTATACCTGTGCATTATCAATTCAGTTTCAACAAACGATCATTTAGCTTGTATAAGCTAAGAAGTACCACAGCACAGGTGAATCTTCAAAAAAGTAAGTAAGAAATGTATGTTTTCTCCTCTTTTGAGTTTGATCGGGTTTATACATGATGGGCTGTTGTACTTGCAGGAGGATGGGCAGCGAAAACAAGATGCACGCAGCCTTAAACGCAGCATCTGTCAGTGAGTTCCAGGCTGTGCCACTATCATTTCCGTAAGAAAACAGTCTTCCCAGCTCTAGTTAAGACCCTGCCCCGCCTTCCCTCGCGCACTGCACCTGGGGTGGACTGCTGGAAACATCTGTCTGGCTCGAGAAATAGGGACACGTGTACTGTGTCAAATGTTAGAAGGTCGTCTCTTAGCGACCTGATTGACCGACTTGTCCCACTCTCTTCCCTTGCAGGAAAACGCTTCTGTTCTAGGTGGTGAAAACAGTGCGGCAAGCATTCTTCGCAACTGTACAGATTTTCGCAGAATGTCCAGATTCTTGCCTCATATTTTTGGTCTATTTCATAAAATTATGCTTTTTTTTCCTGACAAATTATTGACAAGTCATTAAAGACTGATGTCAGAAACTAATGGCAGGTATTTAGAGTTTCAGACTTCATACCCTTCACTTCAGAAAATTCATGCTAATGTAAAACCTGTTATTCTATCAACTTTCTGAGTTTGTATTGCAATATTTAAATTTGGGCCTTTGTTCCACCATTATTTATGACTTTGTCCAGATTCCTTGCTCTGAGAGTATGGACACAAGTAAGCATGAAGTTTGTTACGTGGCAATTTAAAAAAACATTGCAGTGTTGTGAACTGGTGTTTGTTACACACTATACATATTCCATAATTAAACCCCCTAACACCATAGGTCTCAACGTCATAACCAAAAAATCGGGAAGTCTGAAATAACTGGAGCCCCCCCCCCCCCCCCCCAGTTATTTCAGACTTCCAGATTTCTTGGTTATGAGGTTGAGACCTATGGCGCAGAATTGGGACAAATTTTAAATACTGCTCTTATAAGCCTAAAATGTTGCAAGAATAGCAGGATTTCCATTAGCATGTATCCTCCTAAGGATATGAAGTATAAAACTCAAATGTATGCCATTATTTAGTGATTTCAATCCTCAGTATTTGCCAGAAAACCAAGACCAAACATATGCGGCAAACATCATAACAGTTGAGAGGTATGTCTAAAACACACACACACACACACACACACACACACACACATACACACACAATGCATGCACGCACACACACCTATTCATATGTTGTCTTGTATGGCCTCAGTGGTTGACAATTAAGACATTTGGGTGACTACGATTAAGACTCGGCTATAAAAGTTGTTGTCTTTTCTAATGCCCAAAGTGAAATATATTTTATGGAACAATAAGGCTTTGCAGTATAAATTACACCCACAACCACTGCACATTTGCAATGTACTGATCTCCACTTTTTGCAACAATAACAACTGATTCATGCACAGTTTTTGTTTTATATTCTTTCCTGTAGCATGTAGGTATTTCAGATGCACAATAATTGTTTTATGTAATTATTAGAGGACATTTACGGATTTCTTTGTCCTAAAATCGCAGGACATTTGCCATTTTTCATGCTTTTTCACAGACCATACCCACATATACAGGGATTGTGCTATACAAAGAGGGTGAGATGATAACTCTAATTGGGTCCCCTCCCCAGTGATGGTACAGCAACCCTGGAGGATGTTTATATTGCTCAGAGGGGGGAGAATGCAGACTCCTACAGCACAGAAGGAAGATGGCAATAGTTGATTGTAGTACTCTGGAGATGGCACATGTCCCTCTTAACTTTTAGATAACTTAAACATGTTATGGCTTATTGTGAAAAAACAGTATTTTAGAAGATTTCCATATCCTATGCAGTAAGGGGCTACTTCTGCCTGTCCCCTATCATGTACAAAGTCAAGTCTTATTAACAAAAAAATAATCCAATAAATCCTCAGCTCACAAATACATTATGAATATGGTGAAAAAAAAGCCTGCTGATCTGAAAAAAGACAGGATTTATTATCCATGGTCTGCAAAAAGTAAATATAGTCTTGCAGACTTGAAAAAATCCTCTGGGATATGATGCCTGCTCATGCCACAGCTAGGTAAGACTTAATCTTCACAATTGCCAAGATCTGCAATTTGTGGTGTTAGCCTGCTCCTTGCTATAAACACAGTGGGGTATTCTCATTAAAGCATTTTCATCTATCCCAACTTTCCAGCTTGCAGTCATTGTGTTTTAATCCTGAGAAGGAAACACGTTTTCTCTTACAAGTTTGTTACAGACCAAGATGTTAATATGGTAACTCAGAAAATGTGTACAAAGCTCAAAATAATCATATGTAAAGTTTAAAAAAGGAGTAATTTTGAAATGCTGGCATTCAAGTCAGGAATAAGTAAGGAAATTTGTATTAATGCTCATTTTTGTAGGATGCAGTCTACAATTTTTAAGTGTGCTGTCTGAGTTTATTGAGTGTCATGACTTTGTTACAAAAATAATTTGCTAGAAGGATGGACTAGATGTCTTACAAAAATTAAATATCCCTGAAAACAGGGACATTTGAAAAGTATGAGAAAACAAGAGTGACAACCCAAGAACATGATGAATTGGAAGTTATTTTTCTATTCCAGAAATCTGTTTTTTTCTGTTGTAGTAAGTCATCATGTAGAATGTCCATTTGCTGAGTACAGTTCTCTTTAAAATTGTACAGTTTCATATCCATTTTGTCCATTTTTGTTGATAGTTCTTGAAGGTTAGCTAATAAGGATTGTAGTTCCTTTTTTAGAGTTGACTCTTGATGAGACGATTTAGTGAAACTCATCTTGTTTTCTGATGTAGAAGATTTGTCAATGATAATTTGACAGGAAAAATTAAAAGTTACTTAAAAGAATTTTATATACTATCCTAATATATATTCTAATGAGTTAATTAGAAGAAAGAAATGCAAAATTAGGATAGATATTTTCAAAAAATCCTGTCAATATAGTTCTGAAGGGACAGAGCTGCAAAGAAATTCTCCTACTCTGTGCTCATATTGGCCACGCCCCTAGAAGTTATTCTTTGTTAGCTGCTTTGTGCCTTGTCTGTGGGTTCTTTTCAGCTTACTAAACTATTTTAAGTCATAATGCTGAATGTACAATGTTGAAATGTCAAAATACTGAAATGTTACCCACTATGGTAATAATGACTGATTTTAATGGCAATAAATGCAATATTTCTCTAAAAGGGCATCATTTATGATTGCAGAGTAAATTGTCTGGGTGTAAAAAAATATACTATTATTAAGGATGTAGGGACAATGGTAGTCAGCAATTTAAACATGTACCACTATGTACCTATCAAAGTCAGAATAACATACACTGCAGTTTATCTAATACAAAATGGCCTGTGCAGTTACTCCAGGGAAACTACTGTACCATTATTTGAATCTAGTACTGTTTTGTGGCCTTCAAATAAGCTACCTGAAACTACTTGAAAAGGTATTATTTGTTATTAAAAAAAAATCATAGTGTTGGAAAATTAACTATTTAAAACGCTTTGACTGTCGATGTAAGTTAGTGAGAGATGGCCTCGGCTTTGTCCCTAAGGCAGTGTTTGATACTGTTCTGTTTGAATGTCTATGCCTAGAATACCCTTCTGGAAGAACTAATACCAGATCTGGGAATTTAATGCTAAGAGTAAGTATAGATGAATTAAAGAAATGTGACTGATACATTATACATTACAATCAGATGTCAGTCATTGATTTACTTCTGAAATGATAACATTGTGAAAATATCAGCATAGAGCTATCACAATCAGGCTTCTTGAATGCCAGTAAATCATAAGTATGACATTCGAACCTATGAAACTGAATCATTTCAGGAAAGAATAATTAATTGCTAGAGGGTTTGCAATGATACACCTGTAAGCAGAAACTAAAGACTTTAACATATATGTTCCAGTGTACTAATGAGTGACAGGATAATCCAAACTGAGGTCCTGCCTGCTTGAGCTGATGGCAGCTCAGGTGTATCCAAAGATTCCACAGCACTAATCGAAAAAAATAGAGGTACTTTATTATTAAATATAATGTATTTACAGGAGTAGTACTCATTTCAATAATAATATTTCCTGTTAGTTATTTTGTTCAACCCCCGCCCTTTTTGCCACAACTAAAATGCTATTCTTTTATCTGAATCTGTTATATCCCAAATTTTATTCCACAAATTTTATCTAGTCACTCTCTCCAATAAACCATAAACAAGCAACAGGCATTTTCCCTATCATATGACTCTCTCTGCTTATTGAAATATCAGACATTCCATAAAGTAATAATGCACTATAACTGTATTGTGCATAATCTGTACAAATTTAATCCTGTTATGCTCTCTGAACCTGAGTCCTGGATGAAAAAGGTAAACATACCAGCCCAATTTCCCAGTCAATGAATATCAAATAAATAATAGTTTTAAATGGTTGAATACTGACTTCTTTACAAATGTGGGCCCAAAACCCTTGCAGTTTTTTTATAACACCCCCCCCCAATAAAAAATATAGTGAACAGCTTAACTAGCATCGCACAGGTGACATTTTCTTTCACTGGCACATTTATATAGCACTGAGGCTTTATGTAACTGGCAATTTATTTAACTGTAACCCCCACAAAAAAAAAAAATCAAAACATTACTGTAATTCAAAAAATTGTTTTTGCTACTGCTTTAATGCAACCATTTGGCAATTTAACAAGTCACACCACACCAAGGATTTATTAAGCACTACAGTAGTCCTTCTCACCTGGCAGTTTCAAAAGTAATACCAACAATTTATTAAGCAATATCCATCCAAAATACTCTTCTTTCAATATATTTCTTTCTTGTGGAATTTGTGTCACAGTTATTTTACAAGCTCAGATTTTCTTTGTATATTCCATTGCATATATTTCTGAGAATATCTTTTTTTATTTGTTTGTTTTTTTCTAGACAATTTTTACTTGTCTGTCTGTCAATCATCAAGGCACTCACAGTCAGACTGCGGTCCATTTGTTCTCTGAGGGTGTGGAGTTCACTTCAGATCAACCTGGGTGAGAGCCATCTGGAGGTGTAATTATCCATGCAGGTAGCAGGGAGTTTGGTGCACTCACTAACATCCCAGCAATTAGCACACTTTTTGTCTGAAAGCTCTAATGTATGTCACTGCATGACTGCATATTCATCAGTACCAGTTCATTCACTCCTTCACACCATGAACAGGGGTTACCATCATCAGCTTAGGTGGCCATGCCAGTATCCTCTTTACACCACACCCTACCCTTTGAGATTGGGTGGTCATGCCCATATCCTCACTGCATCAGCCCACAAACTTTTAACTCTGTCCTTGCCCTCCAGCAATGATTTTGCTGGGAGTATTGGCATCAGTCAGCTGGGACCCACACCACGCTCCAAGGATGTTCACAATGATCTTCCCATCTACATTGTTAAGCAGTGAAGTCACTTATCAGACTCATGTATGCTACATCACAGTCAAGGCTTAATCCCCCTGAGCTAATGGAATGGTTATCCTTTTTTCCCATTCTATACAAACTTCCCAAAAATCTTTTTACTTTAAATACAGTAATCTACTCGACTAAATAATTTAAATTCCCTCTAGTCTGTATAACTACCACCGTGGATCACCCCTGAAAATAGCCCACAGGCATAGTCTAAGTAACGCAGTCAACAAAATCAAAAATAAATACATAAATGTATAAATAACTCAAAAACACTAGACATAAGCCAATATAAAATGTTGCTGAACAAGAACATTTTCAGCTAATAAAGTATATCAGAGTTTAAGTGTATGGATTATAGTTAGAGAACTAATTTATAAGCATGTAAAGAAGCACTCTTTTAGGACAAGAGTAGTTCACATCTGAAATGGACAGCCTGTAGAACTGATAAAAGCAGAAACAGTTCAAAGGCCTCTTATCTTTGAAACAGACCAATGAGGCTGATGAGGTAAGGAGAACCAAGCAACATTCGATAGTTGTTAAAGTTCAGAGGTCACATGTTAGGAAAAAGTGTAGGCAGGCACTCTCAGATACAGTATTGCACTGATCTTATTTCTCCTTGCTGACACATATATTTCTAACATTATGATTACAGTAAATAATGTTATTTTTCTGTGCATAACTCGTTACCCCTAGCAAAGATTTGCATTGAACTGCTTTATGAATGAAAACATCTGTTTCGGAATGCACAGAAAGCAATAGAACTGTAATAACCCATATTAGATATTTGTTCGTAAATGTTAAGAAGTGATAACATGTTGCTTTTGTTAAGTCAAGCAGTTTTCAGCTTTTTTTACCAGTGTGTGCAAGTAAAACATATTGAAATTTTAGAGAGTGAGAAAACTGAAAAATATGGGTTAATTGTTGAGTTGTGGTTTCAAGAAACAAAAATAAAAAATGACTGGATTATACAGGACTCCAAAGTTAGGACAAGAAATTATATCATCATTGTAATCAACCTCCTTTTTCCTAATTTCTTTACTAGGGGTCACGTGTCAACTGCTGTCACCTTTCTCAATTCAGTGCCACTCTCCCACAGACTTTGAAAGCTGCACAATACAGCCATCCCTTGGCTGGATGTCCTTGCTTTCTCTTGCCTTCTTCCTTTCTCTCCTACATTTTCTTCACAAAATCCTCCTATGCTGAATTACTGTAGTCTGTTCATTTTGACCTTCTCTGCAAGCTGAGTTACCTGGACATCTGCTCTGATGTTGACGTTTCTTCATATGTTTATCTTACCACCTGTTTTAGGAACTTCATCGTTACTACCTATGGCTTCCTCAACTGCTTTGCTTTAACTGCCCACGTGTCTGTGCCATACACTAGTACTGGACACACCACTGTTCTGTATACCTTACTTTTCTGTATACCTTACTTTTCTGTATACCTTACTGTTCTGTATACCTTACTTTTCTGTGAACCTTACTTTTCCATCCTCTTTGACATTTTTCTGTTGCACATTATACTTTACATTCTGTACCAGTTGCATGTGACATTTCTGATTCTATCTTTGACCTCCTCATTCAGATTATTGTTTGCCTCAACCACTCTTTCCAATTTCTTGAAGCTGTTAACCTTCATTTGTTCTTCTGTCTCAATTTTCAGCTTCTTCTGATTCACCCCATTTGCATCCTTGACAACTGCCTTGGCGGTACTCAGTTTCATCCCATGTGCTTTCAGTGTTGCGTTCCAGTTCACTATCATTTGCTGAAGTTCTTGTTCAGACTCTGCTTGTATTGCCACATTGTCTGCATAAAGTAGTTTTGTTGATCTGTCCCCTCTGACCTGTTTGCTGATGTAGTCCATCACCAGTATAAACAAGAATGGGTTTAGAACTGAACCCCAGTGCACACCCACTTCCCCTGGGAACCCCTCTGTTGGCTAAACACTGTTTGCCTGCACTAATTTTTTACCAGTTTTTTCAGGGACTTTGAACCATAACAGGATTGCCAGAAATCAGTTTTCTTGGAACCTATGTGTTCTCCAAGTCTAGGAACATCCATTTGGACTCCTTCTTTATCTCTGGCTTTTCTGCTATCTGTCTCACTGCAAACATCAGTCTGGTTGTGCTTCATCCAAATCTAAATCCAAGCTGCTTATCTGAAATCTTACTTTTTAACTCTGTGTGTATTTGTTTATCAGTCACCATCTCTAGCATTTTCATGCAGTCTCACAGGAGTTTGTTACCTGTGTACTTCCTAGAGATGTGATTATCACTTTTGTTCTTGTACATTGGTATTGGGGTGCTTATTGTGCAGTTATCTGGGATATGCCTTTCTCTCCATACTGCTACGAGTACCCACAGGAACAATTTCTGTGCTAAGTCGCCCAACACTTTGATTATATTTGCTGGAACTCTATGTGAATCTGCTGCTCTCCATGCCTTAATCTTCCTTAGTGAGGTGTTACTTCTACTACCGCTCAGCGAAAATAACAAGTAGAAAAACAGATGAATAAAAAGCGAAACAAAGCCACTAAGGAACTCAGGCCAGAGAAGTAATGTAAACGTATTTTAATAAAACCGTTTTCACTCCTACAAAGCAGGAGCTTCTTCAGACAAAATAAAAGGCGCAAAAGCGCTTTTTTAAAAATACAACAGCTGATTGATTCTATGATGTCATTTCCTTTCCAGCTGATTACATTACGGAGCACTTTTTGTATATAGTAACAACCAAATTTATAACCAAGTACTACATAATCTTCCTGAATTTTAACTGTGTTCACATTGAAATAAACAATGCTTTATATTTCCCTTAAATGGTTTTAAATACAGTCTAAAATTATTTAATACACCGGAGCATTTTATCTTAAGCTCACTAATACCCCAATGTGACAACATAAACTACATGTTTAAAAATGTATCTAGTACCTATATTAATAGTATTATAAAAATTTTTTAGATTGTATAAAAAATACAAACAGTATTGATATACAAATATTAGTATAAAATGTAAGTGTCCTACCCTCAATGAATGATAGTTCAATTTCTTAAATAACTTTTATATTTCAAAATGACTGAGATGTTACAGGTCTCATTCAACCCAGGAGGGGAAAAAGCATTTAAAAGTAGTTGCCATTCAAGTTCTTTTAATTCTAAGAGGAGGGACTGGGGGCCCCCCCTAATGCCCACTTTTACCAAGTCAATGCCCATAAAGCAAAAACTATGTCCAGTATGATCTAAAATATGCTTTGATAGGGCATTGTCAGTTTTTTTATTCCTTATAGCGTAATTGTGTTGGTAAACACGGTCACGCATCTTGCACAGCAATTACACTGTGCTATATAAACAATAGACTTGGTTTCACACCCAATCTTGTGTTTGATGTAAAATTTCTCATCCCTTATAACAAAGGAATTCCCTGTTTTCAATAACCTACACCAGTTGCAAAAACCGCAAGGAACACTACCTGTTTGTCTTGAGGAAAAGTTGCTAGAATCACTTGTTTGCAATAGTTCTTTTAAATTTCTACCTCTCCTAAATACAAATGAAGGAAAAGAACCCAGAATTTCCAATAAATTAGCATTATTCAGAATAAAATGCCAATTTTTCTTTATGATGGTACACATGCTATCAATGTGTTTGTTGTGAGTTAAAATAAGACTGGTCTTAAAATCTTGTGTTAAGCTCACTATAATTTGGCCGTTGTTACTATTCACATGTGAGAAAGAACTGGGTTCATGGCTAGATGTTGGTGTCTGCATGTTTTCAATATTCAGAGGGTCGCTTAAGTTAGAGTTTAAAAGTAGTGGTTTATAAAACCCTGACATTCTCTTAAGTGACACCTCATTAATTAAACTGTCAAGGAGTTCACGGGGATAACCCCTATTCAAGAACATGCCTTTAAGGTTGGAACACTCAATTTCGAAGGCTATGTCAGTATTACACATACGTGTAGCTCTCACTAATTGGCCCTTAACTATGGACTTTTTCTGTTTCCATGGATGGTTACTGGAATAGTGTAGGAAAGCATTACAGTATGTGTGTTTTCTAAAAATGCTTGAAAGGAATCGCTTGTTTTCAACATCCTTAATAAGTTTCACATCTAGGTAATCAATCTCTTTGGCGGAGAAGTGATGAGTGAAGGTTAGGAAAGGGCAAGAAGTGTTCATTTTTCTTATTAAATTAAGAACACAATCTTCATCTCCTTGTATGAGGATAAATATAAAATTTATTTATCTCTTTAAATAAAGCATCTTTGAACAAGAATGTCTTTTCCCAATAAGCAACTACTAGATTGGCAACGCTCCCCCCACATGGGGAACCCATTGCAATGCCTCTTTTCTGGAGGTAGTAGTTGTTATCAAAAATAAAAAAGTTGGACGTTAAAATAATGTCCAATAAGATGGTGACGACATCAATTTCATCTTTAGGGGCTCCTAAATCCAATAACATCATTTCAACCCATTCAATAGCCTCACAGTGTGGTATGCAAGTATATAATTCAACAACATCAATTGTTAAGAAGTTGTGTGAAGGGTCGAAAGGGATGTCATTGATGGACATTAAAAAAGACTATGAGTCTTTGCAGATCTGGGGTAACAACTTAAGGTATTTATTTAGGATGTAATCAACAACCTTGGCACAAGGATACGTAATACAACATCTCCCATCCACCAGAGCCCGCATAGGTGGGTCCACCAAGTTTTTATGTATTTTGGGGATCCCAAACATTACTGGAACTCTGGGGAAGGAGATGTTGATGAAGTTAAAGGTTTCCATGTCAATCCTTCCTTCTATAAATAAATCCCTAAGGTACCCTTTGATTCGATTATATTTACCTGACATCTCATTGAGAGATGAAGTTTCATACGCTGGTGTGTTGAGTACTTTAGACATCCTAAAATTATAGTCATCCTTATCAAGGATGACTAAACCCCCACCTTTATCTGGTTTAATCACCCTAATAGGAGAATTCCTGAGATTTTCCAGGCTAGCCCTTTGTTCAGGTGAAATGTTGTTCCTATTTTCAAACCATCTAATATTCTGAAATAAGTATCTGAGATCTATTTCACAAGCATATTCAAATGTTTGTAGAATAGGGTGTAGTGGAGGGTTAAACGTACTCAACATTTTAAAAGGATGTGTATCTGTGGTGGAATCACCACTAAATAAAACTCTAAGGTTTAACCTGCGTACAAAACATTTCAAGTCCATCAAACACTTAGGCAGGCTAATCCTCTGGTCCGGGACGAAAGATAGCCCAAAAGCCAACAATTCAATGAGTTCTTGATCAATGTCAGCGTCAGAGAAGTTATAAACAGTAAAATCTCCTTTTAGATTTTTCAAAATTTTAGGTTTACCAATTGGGGAAACAGGAAGTTCATTTCCTAATTGTTCGAGTTGCTTTTCCTACTACCGCTCAGTCATCATGGGCTGTGCATGGTCTTCTTTATTTGGAAGTTGCTAGAAGTACTGTGAACAGGTGAGCAGATTGCTGACAACATTCCTTATGAATTGTGTCTGATGAATATCTTCTCTGTGTTTCTGTCCTTGCCTTGCTACCTGACAGACGTTCTTTGTGGCCAATACTGAGTGACTTTCCAGAAGTGGATAGAGTGTCTCTGATGCCTTGTCCTTTGTCATTGCAGCAGCTTTCTCAGCATGTTTGTTAGACATGCAATATTACTTCTTAATCTTGTCTGTCTTTTCTGTCTCACGTGTTTTCCTGCACTGCTTCTTTCTTTTGATAATTTTCCTGACTTCTCCATTTTACTGCCAAATTCCATACATAACTTATTTTCTTACCTTGTCGGTAGCATATCCGTTCTACAGTTCTCACACATGCTGTTTTGATAATACTGCCATTCTTCTTCAGCTCCACCTATTTCCTCTTCTTCTTCATGAGCTGAAAGAGCCATGAGTACTTCCCTGAACTCTTGTGCTTTCACTCCAGTCAACTTTTAGGCCTTTGGTCCTATCTGTGTTAACTATAGACCCTACTCTGACCACTGCTTGCTGCAGATTGTTGCCACCTGTAGTTTATACCACTGGCAAGCTGTTTCACAGTTGATGGCTTGCAATTTCCAGTTCTACCTCATGCCCTTTCCTTTTGAGGAGGAAGTCTACCTGAGCTGAAAGTTGACCACTCTTGCATTTGATCTTGACACTGTCTCTGGGTGTTATAAAGCCATCATCTCCCTATTTATTGCTGTTGCCCCACCTGAATGGACCCAGGCAACCCTCATAGCTGTTCTGTATGTCTAATACGAGCATTCCGGCCTTCCATTATCAACACCAAATCATGTAGTCCTGCTTTATCTAGTAGGCCCTGCAACTGCTGCCTGAATGCTTTCTTTTCCTTACTAGCACAACCCTACTGATGTAGGCTGACATTATAAATACTGTCTATCTCTCCACTCAAATCTGTTTGCCATGAGCCTGTCACTAATTCTGATGATATACCTCACTGTCGTATAGCAGCCTCCTACAACAATATTTCCACACCATTTCTAGTCTGTCCTGCCCATGAGTAGTAGGCTCTGGATCCCAAGTCAAGTGACTTGCTACATTACCATTTCACCTTGTCTTAATGATACACACGATGCCCTGTTTCCTCCTTGCAGTCATGTCACCGACTCCCAATCTGTGTCCTGTCAGTTATCTTACATTCAGTGTAGCAATCCTTAATTAATTTTTGGCAGGTTCATTATTTTTATGTACAGTTATTGCTAAACAAAGTGGTAACTCATTCTGGACAGTTAGACACTGGCCAGTCAGTAGCTTAGTGGCCCAGAGTGGATACTGGTTCATAATAGCACAGAGACCCCTTCTACTGTCAGTATGGTCCCTAGCATAGGTCAGAGACTGAACCCACTTTTCGCAGATGAATACTTATGCCCCTTTTGGGGGTCATTAGACAAAGTGATTCATTAAGAGCCAATTTTTAAACCAAAGAAAGTCTAGGATGCCATGTCACAGCATGCAGTCTGTGATCAATTTCTCCTGTCTAGAGGATGCTGTGTACCACAGTTTGTTCATAAAGCATTTGGTCTGTATAACTCTTCCCTCTGTAAGGACCATCTAGACTTTGTGCTGCTGCCCATGAGTCCATTCTATTTTTGATGCTCTTTGTTGGCATACCTCTCAAGTTCACACCCATATTTTTAGGAGATAGTTGGGACCCCCCCCCCCAGAGACACAGGAAGAGGATGCAAATTCCATACATGCAGTGGCTGGAGGCTAAGATTAAGCAGTGCACCTAGTGCTTCAAAAGCAAAGACCTCAGCTATTATGCCATATACAGTTCTTTGAATATTATGTGGGATATGAAAATGTAATGATTATAGTACGTCTGAAACCGTTGATCATTAACTAGCCCACAAAAGAGGGTGTAAGTTCTCTGAAAAAGGTTTGACTGTACTTTCCAATATTAATGTAATTCCGCAGTGGTGCAGCGGTAGCGTTGTTGCCTCACAGCAAGAGGTTCTCCCATTCAGTTCTCGGCTGGAGTGCAGGGAGTGCCTTCTGTGTGGAATCTGCATGTCCTCCCCGCAGTTGGGTGGGCGTTCGAAAGACATGCGAAAATGGGGGTGCCTTGGTTGAATGTCGAGCAGGCACCTTGATGTTCGTGAAAATCTACTGCCAATCATTAGCGGACCGGAGTTCCGCTGTGGCGACCCCTAACCTGGAAAAGCCGAAAGACAACAACTTTCCAATATTAATGATATCAGGTAATTAGAAAATCTGGAAGAAGAGAAAATATTTTGATTTTTCTAGTCCAAAAAGAAGATCAGATTGCAAAGAACATTGTGCTTCACTTTGTGGGAAATGACCACATAACCATATTGTAGAGTTACTAACTGGAAAAGAAAACACTGAGATAAAAAAAAAAAAAAAAAAAAAAAGATTGCAATCCAATGAGGGCTATTTCAACTTATGAGATAACTAACCCAAGCTTTAGCCTGTAATTCTGCAGATAAACTATAATGGGGTGAATGATAAAGAACGGTCTTTTACACTAGTGGTGTAAACACTGGCTCTTAGTGATTTGGTCACAATGACTAATATTGATACCCCAACCCATACCTCTGAACTGTACAGATTTTCACAGAATGTCCAGATTTCTGCCTCATATTTTTAGTCTGTTGCTCATGAAAGTTTGTTTTTTGACAAATCACTGAGGATTAAAGTAAATGTAAAAAAACCAACAGGACAACCATGGCAATAGCTTCCAGTTTAATAAAACACAGAAAATAAAACACAAATAAAATAGACAAACGCTAGGCACCTTTAATAAGTAAGATGCAGTGCTATGAACGTCCTACTATTAATTTTGAATTTAGACCTAAATTCTATGCATCCTGTAATACAAGTAACATAATATATCTAGCTACTTGTAATGAATGTGAATGTTTTTATGTCGGTAAGGTGTTGAAACGGCTGAAAGACAGGGTATATAATCATTTGTATGATATAAAAAATAAGAATGTGCATAATGCTTTAGCTAAGCACATTATAGAATCTCCTACACACAGTTTTAGCTTTAGAGTGTTACAGCAAGTGTTTAAAAATGTAAGAGGGGGAGATAATAATAATTACTTGGAGCAAATAGAGCTCAAATGAATTTTAAGGATGCAAGCACATGTTCATCCAGGTCTTAACAACAATATTTGTATTAATCCAGTACTGGATGCATGTCACCTTAAGAAAAAGAAGCAATTTAAATGATGTAATCTTGTTCATTAATTAACTTTAATTGTCTTCAGCACTGGCTTGGCAGGTTGAATGAGAGTATTTTAGGCTGTGTAAGTTTCATTGTGGTTTTAAGGATCTGATGAAGCATAGTTATCTATGTGAAACTGCTTGTCTATTTTATTTGTGTTTTATTTTATGTGTTTTATTAAACTGGAAGCACTTGCCGTGGTTGTCCTGTCAGGTTTTTTTACAACTATTTTTTATTTATGACTTGGATTTTGGACTGCATTGGTAATTTTTATTTGCTAGGATTAAAGTAAAAAAAAACGACAGACATTTGAGTTACTCATACTCTTCAGAAAATTCATGCTAATTCATAATCTGTTATTCTATCAACTTTCTAAGTTTGTAAGAGCAATATTTAAAAAAAAATGTCCCTATTTTTGAGCCTTTGTTCCCCCATTATATATGGCTTTGTCTAGATTTCTTGGTTTTAGAGGATGAGAGGTATGCCCCAACCTCATATAAAAATGGGAAACATGATTTATGACTATGACTAAAAAATGGAGCATCTTTAATCTAAAGTAAGGGTTTGTCATAAAAATGAAATGCAAAGGGACTATTAGCACAAAGATGGAACAATTTATAAACATTTACAGATAAGCTCCATGAAATTTGCAATTGGCTTGTCACAATGTTACAAAAATGAAAGACATAATTCAATACAGAAATCTCAACATTTTACATAAAGTGAATATTTTTGTTATAAACTCAATTGTAGGTTTAACATTTCAAAATATATAGCTACTAGCCATTATTAGGCTAAGAAAATATTATGCAAGGAGAGGGTAATAGTATATTTGAGATAGGAGAGTACAGTACAATAGATATTAGAGAGAAAATTAGTTTTTAGTAGGGGAGGGATTCTTTTGGGTGGGATGAAGTAATAGTAGTGGTAGTTGGATGAGTCAGTGCAAGGTGGAATGAGGGGGCTAGTTAAGTTGGAGTGTGGCAAGGGCATTCCCATTTGGAAGAAAGATGAGAGAGTAGCTGAGATTTGAAATGTGTATGGTTAGGTAGGTTGCATAGGTGTGTGGGGAGAGAGTTCCACTGTTTAACTTAGGAGTGGGACAGCAGTAGATGGCCAGGAGTTCATGCAGGTTTGTGGCCCTAAAGGAGATTTTGTTTTTTGGATCTGAGTGAGCGGTTGGGAATGAAAGGTTTTATGGAAGTAGCAAGAACTGGGCAGTTGGCAGGTTTAAAGATGAGCTTGTGGGCAATGGTGAGTTGTAGGTAACTGAAGTATGTGGGTAGTTCAAGCTAGATGAGTGTGAGGAGGGAGTGGCAGTGGTGGGATGAGTTTTTTGAATTGGTTGAAAACTTGGAGATCTTGTGGTAGCAGGATTCAAGTTTGGACCGAAGGCCAAGATGGAGATTGGTGAAAAGAGGGGCACCATACATAAGGGGGGGGGAGTATAAAGGTGGATGCAATAGTTTGATGGGTAAATGGGGCTTAGGAAGTGGTTGTGCCTATAGAGGAGACCTAACGTTTGGTTGGTTTTCTTGATTGCAGAGCGGATGTGGGTGTCAAATTTTAGTTCTTCATCAATAATGATGCCAATAAGTTTGGTGTTGGGAACAATTTCAAGGAGGATGTTGTATTGGCTCTGTATGGTGAATATGGATTTATCAGTGGAGTTTTTGGTAGGGGAAAAAACATTAGTTTGGTTTTATTTGCATTTAGTGCCAGAAGGTTAGACTGCATCCAGGTTTCTGTTTTGGAGAAGGCTAGCTGGGTTTTTGCTAGGAGCTCGGAGGGGGAGAAGGCTGAGCAGATGATTGTTGACTCATCTGCATATTGGATGATAGATGAGTCTGGGAGGGATTGGTGAAAGTTGTTAATGAATAGGTTGAAGAAAAGACGGCTAAGAACAGTACCTTGTGGGACACCTGTGGGTGTGGGAAGGAAGGGGGAGGTTGAAGTTTTCCATTGGACAGCTTGTTGGCAGTTGGACAAGTAGCTGGAAAACCAGGCGATGGTGGTGGGAGCGAGGTGTAGAGTGGAGAGTTGGGATATAAGTAAGGTGTGTGAGATGGTGTCAAAGGCCTTCGACAGATCTAGGAATAGTGTGGATACGAACTTGCCCCAGTCACATTCGACGTCTATGGTTTCAAGAAAGGAAAGAAGGGCCATCATAGTGCTGTGGCCAGTGCGGAAGCTGTGTTGGGTAAGGGAGAGAAGATTGTTTAGTGTTAGGTGTGTCATGAGTTGTGCCTGTATTGTTTTGTCTAGTATTTTAGAAAGAGGGGGAAAAATGGCAATAGGCCTGATGTTGGTGGTATCAGTATTTTTGCCACCTTTGTAGAGGGGGATGATGTAACCATGGCACCAGATAGAAGGGATGCATGATTCTTGTATGGATCTATTTATAAGAATAGAGATCGGATAGGCAATGCTGTCTGCAGATTGTTTGAGGAAGGTGGGTGGAAGGTTGTCGGGTGCATTGCGACAGGGTTTGAGTTTGAAGAGAAGTCTTTTTATAGTGCTTGTGGGGATAGGCTTGAGGCAGAAGGATGTGGAGGAAAGTTGATGATTGATGTGGTGGTTGGGGCAGGAGGGGGTGTTGGTGGAGGAGGGGGGGTGGGAAGGAGGCTGATAGCTTAGCTATGCAGTCTATGAAGAATGAGTTGAAATGGCTGGCTGCTTCAAGGTTGGAGAGGTTGGGGTCTGAGCAGGGTTTTCTTTGTTGCCAGGATGCAGCATGGATGAGATGGAGTCCCAGAAATGTAAATGTAAACCAGTAGTGAAAAAGATATTCACAGATAATGGAAATTTTTGAAGAAGTGACAAAGTAATTTCTGAAAAAAGGAAAGAGGACATAAGTTGTCTTTATCCCACATTGCTTTAGTTTCTCCTTACAATCCCTAGTATTAAATGACTTTGTCTGTCAGTATATAGGACACTATAGTTCTTGAGCTACATAATTATTTCTGTGATTAGGGCTACTTTTGTCTTTTTGTTCTTAGGCTACTTTATCTGTTTTTCTTTCTTCTACCTTTTATTTATATAAATATTGGCACTGGATAATTCCATTTGATCCGAACATCATTGTTTTTTGTAGTGTTTTTCTGGTTCATGTTTTCAGTACTTCTGAGATACTTGTATAGTGTAGTGTTTGCGCAATCTGCAAAGCAACAGTCTTGCCACATTGTTGTGCCTTTCAATATAAAGACGTTCAGCCATGAGTGTATCACAACCAGCAACAAGATGTACATTTGTTGCTAATTCTGCATTATAGAACCTTCATTTGTTTATTTCTCCCACTTTGTCTATACACTATAAACCAGTGTGGATGTAGCCCCTTAATTGAGTTGCCATTACTAGCCTTTCATCTTTTGATTAAAGTTCACCTCTATGTAACCATTCAGTCATTACATCTTGGTCACTGTGTGATTGTTCCAGGAATACGCTGCACTACTGCACTTTTCAGTTTTCTTTCCTTTTCCTTTAGTTCTGTTCTTTATATCCCATCACTCTTTTTTAAATTCTCCAAGTCTTTTGGGTTTCTAATACCATGATGGGACTGGACCCCAATCCTAAGTTAAAGTTTCATTAAAGTTTATGAAATTAGTATTGTTTCAATCTTTGATGTCAGCCAAAAGTGCTCTTTGCAGCACCCGTAATGTGCCCAGCAATGACTCCTTCTGCAATTCGTATGGGGTTACATCGATTGGTAACATATCTAAATAAGAATGTAGATTATTTTTTATAAGACCCATTGCTCCTACTACTATTGAAACTGTCTGGGTATCTTTCTTCCACATTTTTCTTATTTCTGTCTACAGATCCTGATATTTTATTACTTTGTATGGAAGACACTGTAGTCACAGGGTGTGGCGATTTCAACGATCAATGCTATTTTTGTTTTCTTTTCTTGGACTACTATATCCAGTTTTCTAGCATTTATCTTTTGAATTGTTGGTAATGGGTGATCTCATGTACTATAAACTTCATAATTTTCTATGATGCTTTGTGGCTCATGTTTCCAGTGTTTTTCAGCCACTTCAGTACCATAATGTTTGCACAATCCCCACTGTAACAGTCTTGCCACATTATTATGCCTTTCAGTATACAGTCCTTCTGCCATTAGTATATCACAACCAGCAACAAGGTGTGCATCTGTTTCCAGTGCGGTTTTACAAAATCTACATTTGTCTGTTTCTCTCACATGTTCAATGGACTTTGTAAACCAGCGTGTATGTAGCCCACTATCTTGGGCTGCCAATATTAACCTTTCATCTCTTGGTTTGAATTCGCCATTCCTTAACCATTCCTGCATTCATTCCTGATTAACATGAGATTCTTCCAGAAGTTTTCTATACTTGCAACTATATTTATGCTTTTTCCACATTTCTTCCCTTCTCTTCTGGTCCTTCAACTTGTATTCTTTCTTTTGTTTTTTGGCACATTCAGTTGCTGCCTGATTTTATCTACTTCTGGTTTGATTTAAATTCCTGCTTGATGGCGATATGCTTTTGCTAAATTAAGCAGAAAACTAATCTTAGATTTATTCTCCTCATATTTCAAAACTTTCACTACATTTGGCTCTTGTGAGGTCAGTAGATATGTGTGGAGTCACACGATTGCAAATCTATACATGTAATAAATTTCAAGGAGGCCCATACCTCCTTCAGAACAGGGAATATATTATCTTGGTATACACTGATTTTTATAAATCATTTGGTGAGCATGAAGCATCCTTCTTGTTTTCCCATCTAATCTATCCAACATGTTTTGGGGCTAGCAAATCACTCCAAAACTGTAAGTTAGAATAGGAAGAGCAAATTGATTTATAGCCTGGATTTTGTTCCTAGATGCCAACACTGTTTTCAAAATTAAATTAAGTCTTCTAAAGTATTCCTTACTAAGTTTTATCCACATTTGTTCATGTTGTATTGTTGATCCTTCATCAATTCCCAAATATTTATACATTCCCTCTTGCTCAATTTCTTTTATATCACATTCTTGTCCCAAACTGATGTTTTCCTGGTGCTGCAGTTTTACTGATTTAAAGGTTGCTTTTGCACACTTATCAAGACCAAATGACATTCTTATATCACCTGAAAAAGTTTTGACAACCTGCAGCTGTGCTTTCAGATCCTCATCTGATGAACTATACAGTTTTAAATCATTGACAAATAAAAGAAGATAAATCTTTACACCTTGTTGTTTTCTCGGAGTTAAATTATAGTCATGGCCTAAGTTCTTAAGTAAACAGCTTAATAGGTTAAGGGCAAGGGGGAATAGCGATGGTGACAGAGACTCAACCTGGAATATCCCCTCTGAACTTTTATCCCTGGGATAATAATTTGTCCTTTATCCTGGCTTAATTGCAAAGTGGTCTGCCACTGTTTCATGGTCACTGTAATGTAGCTGATCAGTGTAGGGTGTATCTTATACATCTTAAGCACTCTTTTATCCATGAATGTGGGATAGTATCAAATACTTTTTTGTAGTTAATCCATGCCATACCTAGATGCTTCCCCTTTTTACAGTTCCCTAGTATGGCTTTAACAACAAATGATCCTTTGTTCCATATGACTTTCTTTTATTGCCCTTTTGTTCTATTTCCATAACTGTGTTTTCTTCTAAATGACTATAAACTCTGTCAGCATCAACTCCCATGTATAGTTTATACGTCGTCGGAAGGCAAATTATTAGTCTATAATTTTTAGGGTAGTTTGCAGGTTCACTCTTAAGTAGGAGCATTGTTTTGCCTGTTGTTAGCCAGGTTGGTGTCTGTTCGGGGTGCGCATATAAATAGTTCTTACTCATGGCTAAATATTCATGCCAAGATGTTAATACTTTTAATAGGTACTACATCTGGACCTGGGGTTTTCCAATTAGAGGTTTTTCTTAACTTTGTTTCAATCTCTCTGGCTATTACATCATCCCATTTCATATCCTGCACCTTTAAACTTCTTATTCTTTCTTTAACTTCTATCCATTTAGCATCTTTATTATGTTCCACAGGGTCTTTATAGATACTTCTCCAAAATGTATCTATTTCCTCTTTTTTTGGTGGTCTTTCAATTCCTTTTATCTTGTTTCCCAGTCCTCTACAAAACTTTTTTGAGTCATCAATAAATTGCTTATTTTGTACTTTTCATTTATATTTATCTGCGAATCTTCAAAGGTTTTCCGCTTGTGCTGAAATTTTTAGTTTGTATTTGTGACAGTGCATGATATATTCTTGTCTATTCTAATACGGCACATTACTTTTATCATATCTATCTTTCTTATTTCTATTTTTGTCTATCTATTCCCTCTTCTATAGTCTTCTAACAGTGACACTTCTTGTCTTTATTGCTTTATAGTTTTCTCTATTCAATAGTTTCATGATAGTATTCAATTTCTCCCCTTCCTTTCCCTCGTTACCCTGTGTTCTTGTGGTAAAACTTTATCATTTATTAATTTAGCAGCACAGTAATATATCCTGTTTACTTCTGTTATATCACATGGATCTCTATGGGCAGTCCTAATTACTGCATTAATTTGCTTTATCAGACTTTTGACTTTTTGGGTTTTAATGACCTTCTGCAGTCTATTTCTTTCATTTATCTTAATGTATCAATCCATGTCTATTAAATCAAGCAGCTCTTCTCTTAGCTCATTTTCTTCCAAACTGAGGGGACATCCCTTGTTTTCCATTTCCTGTGAAAGTTTCTAAAATTTCGAAAGTTCTATAGTATTGTCCTGTGGCACCTTCTCTTCAATTTCATCCTGTGTCATCCATTGCTGTGTCATATGGGAGCTCACTGGCCTATCACTCCTCAACATTGACTGCATCAGAGTTTCCACAGTTTCCTGTTCCTTTTCTTGCTGTCTAGCTTCAAGTGAACGTTTGTAGTGGTTTCCTGTGGAAGGCTCCAATATATCTTGATATGGCACCTGACCAATTGCTTCCTGTTCCACTGGTTTCCCTTAATTTGGATATCCATTGCTCTATCCTGTTGTGGTGCTTTCTGTATTCAATTTTCTACACTGAATCCTTCACTTTGCAGGTATACCATAACCGCAGTTTCTATTTCTTTAACTTCTCCATTACTAATCTCCTTTTCTACTTGTCCTCTTTGTCTCCTTATTTTTTGTATTGTAAAGTTTTTCATGTCTGGATTCTTTTGCCTGTATTTCTCTTCAAACATCTTTGGTGCTGCTCTTGTTGTGTTGGTTAGTTTTGCTTTCTCCTTTGCATAAATATTACACCATATTAAATCTCATTTTCTTTCCCATGTCCATATTTTTTCTTCAGATGTCTCCTGATCTTCCTGTTTCTTCCTTCTTCTTCAAGTTTCTTGATCTATATACTGTTTTTCACAAATCTGTTGTACTGATGAATGCAAATTTTCATTTGAAGCTTCTGGCAGTTTTTCTTGTGGAAGTATTTTTCTTTCCTCTAAATTCTCTCTCTTAATCATTTTGCATATCTTGTGTCTGTAAACTATGGGCTTTTTGCATTATAGTAACAAAACATAATTTCTTTCTTATTGTCAATAGTCCACTCTGTCGTCTTTATGGCTCTTGTTTGGTCTATCAGTTTTTGTGATTTTTGTGGACTGCTACTTCCTTCTACGACAGGGAGGCCATCCTCCCCCTGGGCCTGGCCTGGCCCCATTGTAGGAATGTTTCCGTATTTTGGGATTCTACACTGTCATTTTTTCCCCTGGCCCCATTGTAGGAATGTTTCCGTATTTTGGGATTCTACACTGTCATTTTTCCCAGTCCTGGCACCAGTGCACCTACCAGGATTGGGCACTTTTTTATCCTGGGTCTTGTGCACCCAGCTATCTCTTTTAATTTTTGACCTACTTCTGTCCATGATATAGGCTATATAAATACAGTCTAGCTATCAGTGTTGCCTTGGTGAGATTTTGTGAAAACAGGGTCCACCTCGCAAAGGTACTCACCAAGACGTGAGGATGAATTCAATTTCAGCACTAGTGCTCTCCTTTGCTTGCTGACTTTTCATCTCTCCATTCGGACCCCACAGGATGTACTGGAGAATGTTGCTCCAGATAAGGAATCTGGTCTCAGGTCTCATTTTGTTGTAGTTGTGACCATCATAAAGATAACAGATTCAGAAAATGATGATGATGATAACAAATGATAAAGATGAAGAACTATTACAGAAAGAAACAGATACATGAGGTATTTGGTTTGAAAGCAAGACGTAACTAAACAAGCAAAAACTTAAAAAATTGCGCTTGTGTAACAATTATGCAAAAAAATCAATATACAATCTGTATTAAATATTCTAAAAATGAAACAGTTTACAAGTTCTTTGTATCTAGAGAGAGATAAGAGTCTTAATTTTTAAAAAGATATTGATATGGTATGTAAAACTGTTGTAAAATGCAGGATGCTTTCTCAGTCAGATTCATACACTTAAGAACAAAATATATGCTGATTCCTCTGTTCATTAAGGGTAAACATCAAATTTTGATCTCTATAACAAAACAGCGAAGTTAGCAAGTTTACACAAAAATAGTTGAAGATGTGAAAAGTGCACTCCTACAAAGAGAAAGCAATACAGATCTTATTTTTTTAACCTATAGTTGACAGATGCAGGCTAGTAGTGGTCTCTGGAGGTTCTAAGAATGAATATATTTTGGCTAGGGCTTAAATGATTACGCTGTGAAACATATTAGAGGCATGTAAATGCAATTACTGCAGTAAAAAACAATTGGTGCATATCCTATTAAAGGAAGCAATGAGGGCACTGGAGTAATCTAGCAAATACAATCAGAAATACTTTGGCTGTAGCTACATTTGTGGCTTTTTTGAATGTGTATGTGGAGAAAAGGAAGTTATAATCTGCTGAACTGACCATGTCATGAAGAAGTGTCTCTTTTGCCTGTTGCACATTTATAAAATATATATGCATATGCGTTTTTATAGAATGTGTGCTCCTTAGTAAAGCATGTGTTATAGACACATAATGTGTATCCTTCAATGAATTATTACGGTTTTGTTGTTTCTGGCATTTTTTTGAGATAAATATTAAAGAAGAAGCATGCATAACCACAGGAAAGGTTGTTTAGGTTGCTGTAATTGTAGCTGCACAGATGGTCTCTGTGTAACAAAAATGTATAAACCTTTATTGGAAATACAGACAGCATGTAGAAACATACAAAGCTATAAATCTGAATAGCTGACATAAGAAAGTAGGCTGAACTAGGTGTAATGTATAATGTTGTGATAATTATCCTGTTTTGCAGTAAATATGACAAAATTATGCCTGAGCACATCATTAGTAGCTGTTGATACATGGAAGTTGCTGTGATATATAGCAGTCTACTCTTATATTCCAAGCTGTTTGGGTAGGCTCCCCACTGTTTGCTGGTCGAAGCTGTTTTGATAGGCTTCCCACTGTCTGTTGGTGGATCTAGGGCACCCTTGATTTGTATTCATGTCAAAGTCTCCATTTTGAAGGTATCTGTGTACATTGAATGGTCACGGGGGTATGTCAAGATGCAAGTAAGTGTATCAGCAGAAATTCCCCAGGTGCTACCAACTAAGAATACAGTTCTCCTTAGTGCCATAAATTAACCACAAATTGACAGAAAAATACATTTTAGTGAGTTTTTAATGGCATGCTGTTAAGGCACTAGACTTAATATAGTTGTTTTTACACTTGCTTTGTGATTTATATGCAGTTATTTATTTATTTTACAGCGGTAATATGTTTTCTTTTTAGTGCCACCAAAACTATACATAAGTAAACCTGTAAAAAAAATCCCCAAGAACAACCAGTTGAGGATAAGGTTTTCTTAGTTCCTATAAGGACAAGTAGTAATAGAAATGATAGCAGACGGGGACTGACAAGTTGTGGGAGAACATGGGTAATAGGAGTGGCCGAAGTCCACTCATGGAATTGTGGAGCAGAAACACTTTGATAATTATTATAAGCACATAAAAATACATGTTTGTAGGCAAGAACTGAGATGCTATGTTTATATGAGCATTTGTACCAAAGTATTTTACATTACTTTCAAAGAGTTACACGTTTTAAAACTCTGTGTCATTTAGGTAAGTGTAAATCTGGTGTTAGCAGCACAGCAGTGCCACTCCCAGACACACACCTGCTTTCCATACCACTTCTGGCATGCAACACAACATGCAGATCAGGCGGCCTCCCCCATCTCTAGCTGCATTGAGAAGTAATCATATATCTAGTACTTAGAAATGTAGTCTGAATGCCAATATTTTTTAACTGCTTCTCTAGAATATTTTCTAAAATTAGATGCACAAAACAGGTCACTGCACAAGTTCATATGCAGATGAATCATGATAGTAAGTATCCTGGCATGGTGTTTACTGTTTGCTGTGCCTCAGCTCATTTATTTCCAGTTGCATGTTCTGTGGTGTTAAAATAACACAATTCCACATTCTGTCAATTTTGTGAAATTGACCATATCTTGTTTATGTGTAAAAATGACCATGGCATTGGAACTTAGTTCTCTTGCATCTAAAAACATCTTCAAAACTCCTCTTTTCTATATGTGTCAGTCATAGCCAATGCAGAAGTAAATTAGTTTTTAACAAAATTGGGTGAAAACTTACATTTAGAAGTCGCATTAAGTGAAATGCTTTTCTGAAAGCACTAACTGGAATGGTATTTTTCAAGCTGTGTAATTTAGATACTGCCCTAAATTGGTAGGACACACTTCTTGTTTACCAGTTCTTCTTGGTGTTGAAACTGGTTAAAAG
Source organism: Protopterus annectens (assembly GCF_019279795.1). Classification (NCBI taxonomy): domain Eukaryota; kingdom Metazoa; phylum Chordata; order Ceratodontiformes; family Protopteridae; genus Protopterus; species Protopterus annectens. Next base: position 1,015,873,545 of record NC_056746.1, on the reverse strand, counting down.
TGACAAAGAGAGAGAGCAACTTAGCTGATGAAGTAACCTAGGCCACGTGTTGTTCATATCATTATGGGTGGAAAGGTAAGCAAAGTTAACCACTTGGCACTGCTTCAGATTCCCAAACAAAGCGACACTATGCAGCTGTACAGCTCCATAAACCTAGGAATGCAGTCTTACTCCATTTTCAAAGACTAAAAGCTATATGACGTTTCATGCATTGGTACAGCATGTGCTTTGGCTGTGGACCTATGGCCAGGAGCACAGAATCTCAATAGCTGATATACATACTGACACACACACACACACACACACACACACACACACACACACACACACACACACACACACACACACACACATACATATACACACACACACACACACACATGCACACAAATATATATATATATATATATATATATATATATATATATATGTATATATATATATATATATATATGTATATAAATGCACACAATTCCACATTTATGTGTGTGTGCGTGTGCGTGTGTGAATGTGTGTGTGTGCACGCGTATATCTATAGCTAATATGTATATAGATATGTATATATATATTTATATATATATATATATATATATATATATATATATATATATATATATATTTCTATGTGTGTATACATATATAAAACATACAACCGTATTTACACAAAAAAAAAAAAAAACACCAGCAATTGTAGAAATAAAAATCTGATGCTTTATTAAAGCAAACTTATTTTTTTTTCTATTTACACACACACACACATGCACACACACACGTGCACGCACACAAACACACACACACACACACACACACACACACACACACACACACACACACACACACACACACACACTCACATACACACAAATGTGACACTATTAACTTTGTCACTGTGTCATTATCATTTTACTCCCATCCAAATAATGTCCCACTGAACACACTATGACAATATCACTTTTGGCTAATGATGGCTCATCATGGACCACTTTGGTAAATGCTGCCTTAACCTGGAGTTCCGTGGCTCCCATAGAAAACCATGTCCAGAAGTCCATCTTTTTTGGTATAGTCATTTCACGGTTGGCTGATCCACTTATGCTCACAGACTTTGATCAGTTACCAGTTCATCTCTGCTCTGGAGCTCAGTACTTCCTCGCCTAATTCTGGTATTTCAAATCCACTTGACTATAACTATCTTCCTTCTGTTCCACTCTTTTATTTTGTCTTGCTGTCTTTCATTCTCCCTTTAATGCGCCTGTAGGCAAATACCCATTTCCCTTCACCAGTACAGTAAACATATTTTCACCCTCTGTTTCTGAGGAATAGGGTGTGTTCTCCAGTGTGAGGCCTTAATTTCTTCTAGTCAGTATAAATGCCACCTCATGGCCACACATATATAGGTTGGGATTGTAGAAGGATCCTTCTGGTTAGGTCAGCAGAAATGAATTAATTAGCTAATTACTTCCTACCTGCATGTGTGATACCACTGAAATCATTACATGGGTGCAGTAGTACTGCTGTGCACTGGCGGGGATTCTCTATAACCAGTATAATACTCACTTTTTATGAACTTAGTACCTGCATCTTATTCCTTTTCATTATATCTGTATCCCTATAGTCTTAGCACATTGCTAAACTATACCATTGTTCATACTACACTTTGTGAGACAAGAGTCTTTCTTTAGTTACCTGTCTTGAAGGTTGTGACACCCCTCCACTGACCCAGTAATCAAGGAGCCTCAATTCTCTCCAATGGCAACAGTGGGGAATGTACACACTGGGAGGATGACAAGTACAAACACAGTAAAGTGCAATTTCCCTTAAGAGCACACAGAGATCTCCATCTTTTTCAAGATCTCCATTAAGACTCACCACTGGCACAGCTATAAGGTTGAGATGTCAGCTGAGTGGCCAAACCAAGATATCCAGTAACATCTCTGTCCAACCAGTGCTTTGTGTCCTTGCCAAAGTAGCTGACACACACACTCCTTGAGATTTCATTTATATACACACTCACACACACACACACACACACACACACACACACACACACACACACACACACACACGCACACAAACACACACAGGAAAGGCTGGCACAGGTTTACTAGCTATGCCCTCTTCTGCCCAGACTATAAGATAGATTTCACTGCCGCCAGCCAACTCTTATTAGCTACTTTAAGGCCCTTAGCAAAGGATGTTCAATCCTACTGTGTAATGTTACTATTAATCCAAATGGAATTGTGACCAAGAGCAAACTATTTAAGAGTGGCCTGTACAGATATGCAAGTACTCTAGGAGCTTAAATATCTCTAAATAGACCAGCCACAATTAAAAGGATTAAATATATTTAATAATAAATAATAAAAGAGCCGCGGTGGTGAAGTGGTAGTATTGTTGTCTCACAGCAAGAGGTTCTTCCGTTTGATTCTCAGCTGGGGCGCCTTCTGTGTGGAGTCTGCATGTCCTCCCTGTGGTCGAGTGGCATTCAAAAGACATGCATGAATGGGCGTGCCTTTGTTGAAGGTTGGGCTGGCACCTCGGCACCATAAAAAATCGACTGCCAATCATTAGTGGACCGGAGTTCTGCTGTGGCAACCCCTAACCAGGAAAAGCCAAAAGAGAACAACAACAATAAATAATAAAAGAACAAGACAATACTCAGTAAGTAATCAGTTACATCAGAGTTCAAAATCACAGGAAATATTTAAAACAACATTGCAGGACAGTCTGAAATAAATAAAGAAAACATCTAAGCTACACTTTAATATATTCCTATCCTAATCTAAAACAGCTACTATGCCCTGAAATCTTACTTAAGGCAAGTGCAGAGGTGAGTGGATGTTTCCAGCTGATATTTTTAGGTCAAAGACAAAATACAAAATGCACAGTCTCTCTCTGAGAGAGTTCTTAAATTAATATCAAATATTACTGCTGTGTTAGCTTGAATGACATCACATTTTGTCACCTGACTTCAGTTCCTAACCTACCCCCCCTTTGTCAAAAACTAACATAATTTTAGCAACTTCCTGTGAAAAATACATAGCTCTCAGATGTTTGCAGATCCTGGAAGTCATAAAACAATAAAACACTTCTACATTTTAAACCTAGTAATTACTTCTCTTTCAAGACAATACAAAAACATCTAGCTCAAGAAATTGTGTCTGCTGCTGCACTGAAACCGAGAGATAACATCTCTTTTATTATGTGGTTATGAAACAATTTAATTTCAACTATTTTCTCTGAATTTTTTCAAGTTAACCTCCCATGCTCCAGTTTCCATTAAACATATACATCTAAACAGTCACAGTAGTGCAGGTACATTTATGTTCTATTCCAATAGAGCATGCTGTTGCTACAGTTTAGCTCAGTACTTTACACACACTTCTGTATAAATCATATCAATATTCACAAATGACATGGACTTATTTACAAAATTCCAGATAGCTGGGCTGGCAGTATTTCCCTTTGTCACAAAGGTTTTCACATTGTTAACAAATCCACTCATTTGGTTGGTGTTGCAAGCAGTTGTGGTTTACAGTACCCACTCAGAAACATTCACAGTAGTAACAATGCCAACAGCAATGTTTGCACTGTCTCTTCTCATTAAGCAATAGTTTGTGTCAGAGGAATTTAAAGTGTTTGTGAAAAGAAATGGGATTAAACAGCTGACAGGAGTTTATTTGTTTCAAATAGTTTCATAAATGTCCAGTCCCTCTACATTATGTTTAGTTGGGTAAATGTAGGCATTAGATATTTAATATCATTATTTCATAAATAGCTTGATTATGCTTAGCTGACTTAACTGCAGACACTGGATATTTTCTATTTTAAACTGTTGATTATTGAGTATAGACAGCGTAAACATTGATGTTTATCAATTCATTCACTGCTGCAGTAGCCTTAGCTGTATAGGTTATATCATGTTAAGGAGAAAATAAGCCTCCACTTTGCAAAACTTAATGTTACCTTCTACATTCCCAAACCATTACTAACTCACAGAGCTGAAGAAAAGGAGAGGTGTGGGTGCTAAGTACTTCAGAGTTTTCCTGCTGCCAATGTGCACTACTTCTGAGGGCTTTTGAGGATTGACAGTTCCTAACACTTCTCCTTTGGTGGGCAGATAAATTCCCTTTGGGGAGACTTACAATTCTTATTTTTGACAGAAATTAACTTAATATTTTTAAGCTGGAGAAAAAGTATACTTATAGAACGTGACCAACAATCGCATTTTACTGTGAGCATTACCTTTGAAGGTAAAAAGTTGTTAAACTTGATTTTCCTATTTACAACTTGTGTTAAATTACCTTTGGTAGCTGCAGTAAGTGTTTAAAGTACTTTTGCCATATTCTGGGGTGGAAAATGTTACCTTTTTTAATAATTACCACTCGCATCCACTACAGCTGCCAGGCTTCCCATGGATCCAGGCATCTTTTTCTTTTTCACCATGGAAAAACCTACCAGATGTTCATTGTTATAATCACTGCTGAAGTAGGCTAAGCTATATGGGTTATATTCTTCATATGATGTTCCATTGCTGAGCAGATAAGTTCCTTTTGGGAAAAAACGTCCAATTTATCTTTTGTCACAAAAAATACTTTTATGTAAAAGTGTTTTTGTTGCTGTATCATGAGTTTTATGTACTTTTAAATGGGACTATAACTTTTTTTAATGTTGCCTCAAAAAGTAGTTAAAGTTGTTTAAAACAATTTAATAACTGTTGTTAATTTCCTTTTTGGGGCTGGGGTAAATGCATTTTACAGTGTGTTTTTTTTACATCTTACCTCCTTTATTGATTATTGTTGCTAAGCTACCATGGGAATCAAGCATCATTTTTGGCTTGACCACTAAATAATGTATGGGTCCCTCAGTTGGACCTTCTGCCAGCCAGAAATAGAAAAAGATTGTAAACAGCTTTTGTCACCACAGCATGCTGCTAGTCTCAGCCATAGATCATTGACTCTGCTATGACCAAAGCTGGTTCTTCTGACAACTCAGCTTTTTCTTCAGATCCCTCTGGTGTAGTCCATATTGCCACCATGGATCAAAGGTTGGACATGTATTCTGCAGCTGCTGGAGTCCCCATAGCTGACAAGGAAGAGCCACAGCCTTGGAGGATGCTTTTTGTTACAGCCTACATTTTCCCTGACAGTCACCTTGTCACCCTAAAGACCAGATAGATTATATAATGTTACTCAGTCTTTTAAGTTTATATACACTAATCCCAGACCTGACCCATCAGCTACTGCTTTAGTGAATCCAACCACTGCTAAACATTTTGTTAATACTAATCCAGCTCCTTCTGACAAGGATGAGAATGGGCAGTGAAGGTGCCTCTGCTTAGCCAGAAGGTTGTGACCTTCCCTATGGAGGTTGTTGCTCACAATACTGGGTTTATTTCTTCAGAAATGTGTTCAAAAAGAAACAGAAATGTATGTCTTCTTTGGTTTTTGGGCTGAAATTGGGAATGAAAGTTTGAATTCTGTCTTGTACAAATATCTAGATTTTGAACCTTCTGAAGCAGAAGTCATCAAAAAGTGGGATGAGAGGGGAAAGCTGATTCAGAGAAGCTCTCAGATTTTTCAGCCCTCATTCTCAGAGTTTCCAAAGGGTTCTTTGCTGCCTTGTCTAACTTTAGCTAGAAGCAAAATAAACATTTCAAGCAAAGTGTTGGTAAGGAGACATTTAAAAAAAACAATGGCAGGGTGTTTCCAAAAAGAAAACAGGAACCCACTCCAAGAACAAAGGACAGTCCAGTAAGTCAGAAGTACTATATGAGGGACCGCATATCCCCTCTCACCCTGTCAGCCCCTTTATCCCCCCAATCATCTGGCTCTCTGTTTCTGTCTTTGACAAAATTTTCTTTCAGACAAATGGTCTGTGATTGTGATCTATCTGAGCTACAGATGGCAGTGAGAAACCCTCCCTCCTTTCCAGGGGTTCTTTCTCATGTAGCAGACCAAAATCTTCATTTTCCTCCTGTCTTACAACATATGTTGTGTCAGGGAGCAATAGAGGATGCTTCTCCTCTTCTATCAGGGGAAGAATTTTATTCAAGAATTTTTCTGGTGTCAAAGAAAGAAGATTCGTGGAGACCAGTTCTGGACCATTGCTTCCTGAATCAGTTTGTGATAGTCCCCAGGTTCAAAATTCTGCCACTTTACAATGTAATACCCCTTTTTCCTTATTTGGTTTACTTAGTAACCATAGATTTAAAAGATTTATATCATCACATTCCTGTTCATCCAAATTTCAGATGTTTCTTAAGATTTTGTAAGCCTGAATTACATTATCAATTCTCTGCCTTACCCTTTGGGCTATCCACTGCTCCAGTAGTGTTCACAAAGGAGTTCCTATGGGCAGCAGGGTATCTGCATTTTTCCCTGATTGGTTGACTTTATTATCTTTGCATTTCACATATGTAGCTGGCTTTTTTTCCACAGAAACTGGGGTATAGTAGACTCCCACTCTGTTTGTCCGTTTACTAATAATTTGCAGATTTGTTACAGTACTGGGTTAGTTCTTATGTCTCCTTGGTTAGTTGATGTTTTCATTCATTACTGGAGAACAATCTATATGTGATGTAGTTTTGTTGGATCCATGGTTGTCAGTTCCTTAGGATTTTCATTTGGCAGTAAGAACAGTCCATTAATATTACTGTTATGCCTTACTTCCTTGTAGTCAGTGTTAAGTAACTGCTGCTAAAAGAGGGGGTGAAGAATAATCTTTGTGCTGTTAGACTGAAAAAGCCATTTTTGTGTTAAAGGAATTAATAATGACTCTTGATCTATAATTATTATGAACTTTATTCCAGACAAAAGGCAAGAGAAAGAACATGAATGTCTGGCTAAGACAAACTTTTTTGGGGTGGGGTTTGGATATTTGAGGCTAGGATTATCAAAACAATTTGTTAAACAATTTGTTAGTTTTCTTCCTCTACTTATGTACTCATATGCAAAGAAAGGCAGTAAATAGCTAGATAATATATATGGTGGTGCAATTATTTTGCATTAATTATGTTAATGTAAGGAAGACCATATTTGTGTGAATATTGAGTTTTGTAACTCTTTTAAAATTTAAAAAAGTAATAATAATTTAGATAATTTAGAGATAAAAATATGAACTATCTTCCAAGTAATGTATGGTTAAACTTTTGCAGGTCAAAAAATAGGCTTTCATCTTTTCAATCTGAATTTATTCAAGTTAAGCATTAATTAGTAGCTTTGTTGCAAATGTTGTGGGTCCCTGCCCACTGTCCTGAAGTTCAGTGATAGAAGAGTGACAGTTCCATAAGAAGTAGCATGTGCTAGTTAATAGACAAAGATCAAAATGGGTCAACCCCCTTTCCTGCTGCATATGAAGTCTTTGATTCCTTTAGCGAATGTCCACAGTTCTCCATCTATTTCCGATCAGAACATTCCAGCAGCAGCACATCTGGTGAGTGTAGTACTGTTGAGTGGTTCAGCAGAAACATATGGTTGTAGTGAATCAATCCTAGATGTGACCTGAACTGCAACACGTTCTGAAGTCTTGGTGCCTGCTGGACAGCCTTCCCTGTCTAAGCCAGTACTGTCTCAGACATATTTTATTTATTTATTTATTTGGAAATAATTTGGTAATTAACATGTCCTGCCACGTCACCCATTTCTTTTTTTTTAAATATAGCAATGACCATCAAGCTCACTTCCCAGCACCTATCTGAGACATTTGTTCCTCCTCCTTCTTGTAAGAGCCACTCCCATCTGTTCCCTGATCAAGGGAAGAGGAATTCAGCCAAATTTTTTCCAGTTAGGGCAAGATTTCAAATGAAATTAATTTCTAAATAGGTGTGAGTTTTTTATGGGTGTGGGACACCCCCCAAACATAATTCCCCCCATTCGCAGCTGCAACATCAACTACGGGAGTTTTCCTTGTAAATGGTACCATCTACACAGAACTGAAAGATATAGTTAATTTCTTGGCTGACAAGTTTATTTTTCCATCTTTACTCTCTTCTTCCCCCAATAATCTTCAGGAAATTCCAATATCCATAGGATGTAGGGATACTTTCACATTTTACAAGTCCCCCTAGCTTGTTACAGTGTGGTCATTATCTCAGACCACACTGCTGCATGCTGTACACCTTGCCCTACTATATGTGTAAGCCTTCCAGCAGATATAAAGTACAGTTTTGTACCTACCATAAATGTAGATGTCTGATAGGTATGCATCTGCAGTCATAACATATGGGTTGTCCTGCCTCAGGCAGCCCTTCGGTCAGCCGGATTCCAAAGTCTGGGTCTGGCCTCGGCTGATGTCGCACTTCACCCAACGTCATAGCTCCTGGGGTATAAAGGCATCAGCCGACGCCATTTTCCTCAGTGTTTCTTGCCCCAGATGCCAGGTGCCCTCTAGGAAGGCTAAATTTGGATAAAAGTAGAAAATTCCAAACAGTAGAAAGCAAAAAGTATATATACATATATACATACAAACAAATACACCATAATAATTTCCCCCAGCTAGCTAAGAGAGGGGTAAGTACCCTAGGAATACCACAGAGGGGAAGGAGGGTGGGTAATCCTGACTGCAGATGCATACCTATCGGACATCTACATTTATGGTAGGTACAAAACTGTACTATGTCCTTCAAGGATGCATCTGCAGTCATAAAATATGGGTAGAATACCATAGCCAAACTGGGGGGAGGAGGCACTAAGATAATGATGGTGTAGTTAAGATCCCTTGTAAAACTGCAGTTGCAAAGCCTGCTCGGGATCTGGAGTATAAAGGAAGATTGTAATGCTTGGCAAATTATGCACGGAGCTCCAAGTAGCAGCTTCTAAAATGTCTTTGGTAGCCACTCCTCGTAGGAAAGCTGTAGTGGTGGCTGTAGCTCTTGTGGAGTGAGGCCTGATATTTTCAGGCGTTGTCTTTCCATGAAAAGAGTAGCAGAATCGAATGCAATTTCCTATCCATTTTGAAATTGTCTGTTTGGAAATTGCTTTTCCTTGCACTCCTGTTGCATATGCTACCAGAAGCTGGTCAGTTTTTCTGCTGGTCTTAGTTCTGTCCAAATAGTAGCGCAGCTGTCTATGTACAAGGTGTGTAGTAGTTTTTCCCCCCTCTTCTGTGGGTTAGGAAAGAACGTAGGTAAATGAATAGCTTGGTTCAAGGACACCCTGGATACCACCTTTGGCATGAAAGTAGGATTGGTTCTCAGAGACACTCTATCCTGGTGAAAGATAAGGAAAGGCTGCACTGCCATTAATGCCTGTAACTCGGATACCCTTCTTGCTGAAGTGATTGCTAGAAGGAAGGCAGTTTTCCAAGATAAGAACTGTAAATCTGCTGATGCTGCTGGTTCAAAAGGGGAAGTGTTAATTTTTCCAGCACAAAATTGAGATCCCATGCAGGCAGAGGTGGTTTCCTTGGAGGTTTTACATTTTGATCCCTCTTAGAAACTGTCTGAGGAGAGGATGAGAGAAGATAGGAGGATCCATGTTGTACTCTGCTGAAATTGCTGAAGCATGAATCTTAATGGAAGAATAGGACAGGCCATTGTGGAATAGTTCTGCTAAGTATTCTAGGATGTGTGCTAGGTTTGCCAGTGTGACATTTGTTCCCTTTGATGCACTCCAAATGAGGAATCTCTTCCATTTGGCTGAGTATGTTTTCCTTGTGGAGGGTCTGCGAGCCTCCAGGATAATGTCCTTGACCCTCTGAGATAAAACAGGTTGGTTTTGTTTTATGCAATTTTCCAGGCAGTTAGCTGCAGCGTTTTCAAGTTTGGATGCAGGGTCTTGTAGTTGTTCTGCGTTAGAAGTAAAGGCCATAGAGGTAGAGGCCATGAGTTCGTCCGAGACATGCTTCTCAGTAGCGGGTACCAATGCTGCCTTGGCCAGTCTGGAGCTATCAGAATTACCTTTGGCTGTTCCTCCCTGATCTTCAGTAGAACTTTGTACATCAATGGGAGAGGTGGAAAGGCATAAACTGTCAGGGCCTTCCAGCTGAAAGAAAGGGAGTCCACCCTCCAGGCTTGTGGGTGGTATTCTCTTGAGCAGAATTTCTTCAGTTGGTGGTTGAGTGGGGAGGCGAACAGGTCTATCTCTGGCATTCCCCATTTCTTTGTTATGTTTTTGAAAATGCCTGGATGCAGCATCCATTCGTGAGCATCCGTGGTAGTTCTGCTTAATCTGTCTGCTAGTGAATTCTCTTTTCCTGGTACGAATCTGGCCTGCAGTTGAATGTTGAGATTCAGGCCTAGGTTCCACAGGTCCATTGCCATCCGGCATAGAGGGTAGGAATGCGTGCTTCCCTGTTTGTTGATGTACCACATGACTGTGGTATTGTCCGTCCTTATCAGCAGGTGTCCTTGCTGGAGGAATGATTTGAATCCCTCGATTGCATGCTTCACTGCCAGCATCTCCTTTAGATTTATGTGTAGATTCAGCTGGTCTTGGGACCATAGGCCTTGGATACACTTGTCTTCCATGTGTGCCCCAGCCTAGGTCTGAGGCATCCGTGGTGATGGTCTGCCTTGGTTGTGGTTTGTGGAAAGGCAACCCTCTGTTGGTCTGGCAGGCCTGAGCCCACCACAGGAATTCTTTTTTCAGGCATGGAATGATTGGTATCATGGTTTCTAGACTGTGCCTGTGTTGAGACCATACATTCCTTAGGTACCATTGTAATTTTCTCATATGCAGCCTGGCATGTGGGATCAAGATTATGCAGGATGCCATGTAACCCAGGGCCTGCAGGACTTTCCTTGCAGTAAGCTGAGTTTGTCTTGTCAATTCCATGAAGTAGACTGGTAGTTGCTTTTGTTTTTCTTCTGTGAGAAAAGCCATCTGAGTTATTGTGTCCAGTTCTGCACCCAAAAATGTTATCCTTTAGGATGGCACTAGTCTTGACTTCTGTATGTTGACTGTGTATCCCAAGGCTTGCAGCAGTTGTATGACATAGGCCAAATCCTGTATTATTTTTGTCTTGTTGTCTGCTTGTATTAGGCAGTCGTCCAGGTATGGGTAGATTTGAATTCCCTGAAGCCTGCAATGTGCAATTACTGATGCCAGGCATTTCGTGAATGCTCTGGGCGCAGTAGATAAGCCAAAGGGCAATGCTGAGAATTGATAATGCTCTGATCCTGCAAGAAATCTGAGGTGTCTTCTGCAATCTGGTCGTATAGGGATGTGCAGGTATGCCTCCTTGAGGTCTAGAGTCACCAGCCAAGACTCCTTGCCCAACATGGGAAGAAGTTGCTGTAGGGTCAGCATCTTGAATTTTGGTACAATGAGATATGTGTTCAGTGCGGACAAGTTGAGAATAGGCCTCCATTGAGTTTCTTTTCTTGGTACAAGGAATAGTCTGGAGTAAAATCCTTGGCCTTGTTCCATAGATGGTACCCTTTTTCTATTGCTCTCATCCGTAGTAAGTTGATGATTTGTTTTAGAGCCTCTGACTTCTGGCTTGGTGAAAGGTTTGGCATTCCTCTCTTTTTTGGTAAAGTGTGGAAGTGAAACCTGTAGCCTTTGTCTATTGTTTGCAAAGTCCATTTGTCTCCTGTAATGCAATGCCAGTTTTTTGAAAATAAAGCTATCTTTCCGCCCAAGGGTGCTTCCAGTTGCTCCCTGGTAGGCGGAATCAGAGCCAAGTCATTGTGTCTGCCCTGTGGAAGTGGTTGCAGTCGCAGCTGTGGTGGTACTCCTCTGGTTGGCAGGTTGCCACTGACGGCCCCTGTAGGCACCCCTTGATTGACCCCTGCCTCTTGGGCGTCTATTTCTGCCTCTCTGTCCTCCGGAGGTGTCTGGAAAGGACCAATTCTTTGAAGGCCAGTTTCTGCTGAACCTCGGTGGTTGGACCTGCAGAAAATCCTTGACTGTTTGCACAGATTTTGCTTTTTCTTCCACTTTCTTTAGAACCTCCTGTGTCGGGAGCCAAATAAACTTTGTTTCTCCATAGGAGCATCTAGGAGTTTAGACTTAACATGGTCTGGCAAGGATTGCTCTTTTAGCCAGGCATGCCTTCGAATCACTGCTCCAGTCATAGCTGATCTAAATGAAGCCTCCAGTGCATCATAGCCACATTTTAAGAAATGATTACTGACCTGCTGAGAGTTGTGTACCAATTCCTGAAGGGACTTATGGTCTAAAGGTTCAGGAGAGGAAAGCTTTTTATTCAGCTGATCTAGCAAAACTTCCTGGTACTGTATCATGTGAAATGACAGTTTAAAGCCCTGGCAGAAAGAGTAGCAGATGTATAAACCTTTTTACCCCATCTCTCTAATGCTCTTGATTGTCTTTCAGAGGGTAGGGGGTTTTGGCAGAGGCAGCTGCAACACCCTTAGGGCCCTGAGAAATGGTTTCTGGGTCTGCAGCATGGGCCTTATACAAGTGGAAGTGAGAATCCGGGACCCTGTAATATCTGTCAGGTTTGTCAGGGGCCGGGGGGAGAGAATCAGGGGCAGAACTGGCATCATTGTATGCATCATCAACAACTGATAGTACAGGTGGTATGGCTAAAGGCCTATGCTGTGGCAAGTGTAAAAAGGTCCTTAGCCTTTTCCTAGAATCAGAAAAATCCTGACCCTGCCATTGGAAGTGTTCCCTCATTGAGTGTAGAGTTTCCCCAAATGAAAATTCTTCTGGGGGGGAGGTAGAAGGAATGGAGTCTTCTGCATCCGAATCCTCATAAGGTGAATATGGTCCTTCCTGATGGTCTGATAAATCTGATCCATCCGAGGATTAGTCAGAGGAGAGAGGTTCAGGGGGTTCAGGCCTAGGTCTTTTTTCAGGAGGGGGTTGTGAGGCCCTGTCTGGGTAAGGTTGGGATCCCCTTATCAGAGAAATAAGGTCCTCAGCAAGGCTGAGAATCTGAGAACTTGAGGAAGGTCTGTGAGGGGGAACTTTTGTAGGTAAGGCCTTGGAAAGTTTAGCTGCTTTAGCCCTGGAGAAGGCCTTAATAGACATAGAAGCAGGGGGTCTAGCTGCCCCACGTGCAGGAGTAGAGATGTCCAATGGAATGGTGTCGGACAATTCTTGTGTGCCTGCTTCTTCAGTAGGAATTTCTGTAGCTGACTCTGCCGGGGCCACTGTGGCATCGGTTGTTGGAGGCATGCTTTCAGCCGAAGGAAGAACCGAGGACTCGGTTTCAGACGAAACCGAGACACTCGCGGTAGGCCTAACCGTGGTTTCAGCCGAAACCGCGGGCCATGAGTGTCGGTCCTTATCCTTGCGTTTTTTGGCTAAAAGTGTAGTCGGAGTCTCCGACGGCATTTTATATGCAAAAGCGGGACCAAAAAACTCTTCTGTAAACTCCGACCGACGTCTAGGTGTCCGTCGGTTGAAGGAAGCACAGGCTAAACAAGCTGATACGTTGTGGTCTGGGCCTAAGCAAGGAAGCAGTATGAGTGGAAATCCTTATGAGGTATTTGTTTCCCACAAGTTAAACAATTATTTACTTTGTCTGACATCGGCTGAGGCAAGAAAGAGTCCCCAACGGGGTACTTAGCTTTTTTAGAAGTCTTCGGTAGCTGAAATCTCTGGATCTGACCGACCGGCACTTGCGAACAGCTTCTGCTTTGGGCACCGCGCGGCAAGAAAGACTGAGGAAAATGGCGTCGGCTGATGCCTTTATACCCCAGGAGCTATGACATCGGGTGAAGTGCGACATCAGCCGAGGCCAGACCCAGACTTTGGAATCCGGCCGACCGAAGGGCTGCCTGAGGCAGGACAACCCATATGTTATGACTGCAGATGCATCCTTGAAGGACATCTGCCTCTCTTCCTCAAGGATGGGTGGGTTGATGTTGGCTCACTCTGACCTTGCACCACACAGTTCCTCTGGCTTCCCATGCCCCTAAATGATCACAAGTTATCTAGGCTTCCATCAGTCTGTAGACTTCCATGCCACGGAGTCAGAGTTTGTGGCTTTTTCAGTAGATGCCTGGGGAAAAAGCTCCATAAACAATATTATACAGAAACAAGATTTGATAAGTAGAAGATTACAATAAGCTTTACAAACAGACAAACATAAGAATAAAAAGGATAACAGCAGAAACAAAAAACATACAGAAGGCTTCAGAACCAATAAGGGAAAAATAAAACTGGATTTGTATATTAACTGTGTGAGAAACAAAAACAAATGGTAAAGCATGCAAATGTAGATATAAAATGTCTGTGTCTCTTTATCGGCCAGTAACATTCATCACGGTTAGCAGTGACCTATATAGATGCAGACTATTAGAATTGTAATTATTCCTGTAAAAGTACCTCTGCAATCTCTTTAATACCCAGCTGCACCCTGACCAGCCAGTTTGCACACTGAGAAGTATCCAACCCTCGAGTTGAGTCTTAGGCAAACTTAGGCAGCCTTGTTAGTAATCCATACTGACCTATCGAGCTCTGAACCTCCTTCAAATTATTCCACTGTAGAATAAGCAATAAGGGTTCAAAGCCAAGGACATGCACTTCCCTGCTATTTCTGCAGCTGTCCCGGTGAATATGTGCATCCTGAGGCAACACAGCAATTGCCTCATGTACACAGACAACCATATAATTCTCAAACAAAAAAAATATATATGATATGTGAGAGATGTAGTTATACAGTGGCACTGGAAGCAAGGTTTTCACATACAACTGCTTGCAGTACCAACGAGGTACTCAGTAGCACACACACAACACCCACCTCACATAGTACAGATTAGACACATAAACCCACACAAGCTGTGGCTGTTAAACATCATCACCTTAAACTGTAAAGACCTCTCAGACATTGCATGTACAAAAAATGTCCTCGGCAACTTCAACAGCACACCATAAAAATAACATCCAACAGAACTTATGCTGCTACATCCATGGCATCTCAACCTCAAAGCCATAAGGCATACCACCACAAAACCCACTATTGTGGTCATAAGAAATTCCATAGTGAGAGGCACAGGCATCCCACTCACCAAGTTCAGCAAGGAGAGTCATAGTCAGCTGCCTATCAGGGGCCAGGATCCATCAGATCACTCACTTACTTAGGTTGCTGAACCCAAGTAGAAGTATGATTTTGCCGTAGTCCACTTGGATGTCAGTGACCTGAGATGTACCTGCCTGGATTATATGAAGATAGATATGACTGACGGGGTATGTGTCTCAGGCTAGTATGAACCTAGCACTGAGCAGCATTCTGTCTTCATCAAGGATGATGCCACAATATGTACAGAAAATAACTGACTTTAACAACTGGCTTAAAGAATGGTGTCATTCAAAGGGGGTACAATACTAGTCAGCCTAGGAGGACATGGTCAGCAGGCCACACTGCTTTTTCAGAGATGGTCTGTAACTCTTCTCTCTGGGGTTTCAAATATTGGGTAAAACTTGCTCCACTCCCATACTGCTTTTTTAGGCATTACCAACTGGATAAACTTTCCAGCATAGTTGTACCAGACCAGGAAAATCTGAATGCGCTACTGCTAAAGGAAACTCCATTCCATGTAGGCTCTCCTCAGCTTGGAGAATGTAAAGTCTGTGCAGTTAGTGAGACATGGTTTAAATCCACAGAGAGTACCCTGATAGTACAAGGTAATAGCTATCCAGGGCAAATAGAGTCACAAGGCTTTCTTCAGCTGTATCCAAAATCTCAAAGGCAATACACAACAATGTACCAAATTAATTATAAAAGGTGCCATCTAAACAGATCTGTACGATATAGCTAATTGCCTGATTGACAAGTTTGGGTCCATCTTTACCCTCCCCTGTTCCCCAGTAATCTTCAGGAAATTCTAATATCCATAACTTTCCTAACCATCACTAGAGAGCACGTCCTCATGGAGCTCTCCAAGGCAGGAATACTGTATCGGTGGGTCCAGTTAAGATCACAGGATGAGTTTGTAATAACATAAAACACAAATTTGATGCATCCATAAGAATCTCTTTTCAGCCACAGCCTCCAAATGGACTTTGTCTCAAATGAATGGAGGACTGCAGTGGTTATATTGCTCCACAAAGGCATGCTAGCCTGATATGCAAAGCTATGAGGAGTATACCTGTCTACTTCGTAGAGCAAGAAATCTGGACAAAGCTACAAGGAAAAGTGAGACAAAGGCCCAAAAATATGGACAAGTTTTAAATATTGCTCTTAGAAACTTAGAAAGTTGATAAAATAACAGGTTTTGCATTAGCATGAATTTTCTAAAGGCTATGAAGTCTGAAACTGAAATGTCTGTCATTATTTTCTAACTTCAGTATTTAATGATTTCCACTAATTTGCCAGAAAAGCAGACTTTTATGAAAAACGAATAAAAATATGGGGAACAATTCTGCACGTTCTGTGAAAATCTGTACAGTTGAGAGGTATGAGAGGATAGTAATGGATATCATAATTTGTGACATAGGTAACCTACAGACACTGGACTGTAATCAGTTTGGATTTGTAAAGTACATGTCTTGCCTGTTCTACTTTGTGGACTACTTTGTGAAGGTCACTAAAGTGATGCATGAGAGCAAATTATTGCATACTGACTGCCTCAACCTGACTAAGGCATTTGACACAATTCACCACCACTCAGGCATTGCTGGCAAGCTCAGTAAATTAGTTATAAACCCATATGTCACTTGCTGGGTAGCCAGCTGGCTCACTGACAGGACAAATAAATCAGAATAGAGAGTCTACATCCACAAAAAGGCTGCTAATTAGTGGGATGCCTCAGGACATATTATTTGGGCTGCTCCTGTTTAGCATCTACTTCTCTGAGGTTAAGGTTAATGTCAAGGGCCTCTAGGTTACCAAGTTTGCATTGATTGCAGATTGGGAGCAGTTATCATTTCCCCCAAGATACAAATATCATCCAAGAAGGCCTGATACAAACCAGTTATTAGATCTAGAGTCATGGCATAAAACTCATTGCCAAGAACTGTATCATACTACCTTTTGTTAAGACAGGCACCTCTGCAAACTACTCTACTGATAATATACCCCTGAGAGGAGACCCTTTAGTCAGGGACTTAGGAATGCATGTAGACAGACATTTGGCATTTGGCCACCATATTTCTGCTGTGGTGAAGAAATCATTCCATGTTGCACAACCTATAAGTAAAGGTATGGCATCTAGGTCCAAAAAAAAATGAGTGATATATGGGTTTATATCTAATTTGATAAGCTTGACAACAATGCCTGAGTGGTGTATTGTGTCAAATGCCTTAATTAGGTTGAAGCAGGCAGCATGCACCAATTTGCCCTTGTCCATCATTTTAGTGACCTTCTCAAAGAAGCTCAATAAGTTGAGCAGGGAAGAGACTCCATTCAGTAAGTACTTCACCAGACATTTAGAGCAAGTGGAGCATCCACAGACATTTCTTGCAAAAAGAATTGATGGAGTGTAAAACAAGTCCTATGCATACCACCTCAAGTCATTGCCCAAGCTGCTGAGAGACAACCTATGTATAACTTGCAAAGCCTCCTCAATCCAGCTCTGATGGACCTATTGCACATCCGTAAAATAACTAGTATTGCAAACACCCGATCTAGATACCTAAACCTCACTACTAACATAAATAAAAGGGACTGGTATATGACTCAGAGGCTTCCCCTTCTTTGGAACAAGCTTCCCATCCATGTGAAGCAGAGTTCTTCCCTGCATTTATTTAAGCAGGTCCTGGACCAGTGGATGTAGATCCACAAATATATACTTTGTATGCTATACATACATCTACTAGAAAGAGGAAGGTTCTAAATGTTTGACTAACCCTGCCCAAGTATATCCACCCCACATAAAGCATCTAGGAAAAATTACTTATCCAGCTTCACTTGGGGAGCTCGTCTAGGCTCAAAATGGCCCCTTGGGTCAATAGTCTTCTATTCTGCTATGATACTATGATACATTTCTTTACACCAAGATGCAGAGATAAATAGAACAACCTACCAATAGAGTTAGTAGAACATAGGATGGCTAGTAGCTTTAAGAGGACTTGAAACAAGGTGATGTACATTGAATGCCATACTGCACTGTTATCCAGTGCACCATGTATACCAGTGCATGGCACAATGAATGGTACACCATCCTGCTATCCTGCATACCATTCAATTCATCTTAGTGTGGTATAAACTGAATGACACATCATACTGCTGTCATACGTGACCTTCATCGTAGTGTGCTGCATACTGAAAGGCATATTGTGTTGCTGTCCTGTGCATATTTCAGCACAAAGTAATGCATATTGAATGGTACACCAGGCTACTGTAATGTGCACCATTCATTCTGGTCTGTTGCAAAGAGAGTGGCATACCATACTGCTGTCTTGTGCACCAGTCATACTTATGTGGTGCTCACTGAATGGCAGACTAAACTTTTCTGCTTTTTCTACCATTCATCCCAATAAGATATACACAATGAATCTGCTGCTGTCCTCTGCACTATTTTTCTCAGTGTAATGCACACTGACTGGCACATTGTGCTGCTCTCCTGTGCACCATTTCCCCAGTGTGGTGCACAATGAATGGCACATTATGGTGCTGACTTGTGCATTACTCATACAAGTGTGATACTCAGTGCATGTCACACAATGCTGTTGTCAGGTGCAGCATTAATCTCAGTACATATCACTTTGAATGGTACATTGTGGTATTGTTCTGTGGGCCATTCATCTCACTGTGGTACACAGCAGCATGGCACACCATGCTGCTGTTCCCTTTGACATCCTACTATGGTGCACACTGCACAGTAGCTAGTAGATGATGTATGATTCTGTATAACTTTTTCTATTAGAGCAGAGCACTAGTCGCAGTAGGTATCTCAGCAATGTAGATGGAGACTTAAGTTAAGCAACAAATTATGAACACTTGATAACTAGGCTCACATATGTCACAAGGCATTGCTGTATGCAGTGTTCAGCTAAATGTCAAATAAATGGCATTAAGAGCTACACGTATACTTCATCTGATGTTGTCTTTTTGTCCAACATAACAAATGGTTATCGGATCTAATCTGATCTGACCTCAGCACCTTTTTTCCAAGTTCTTGGATTTGGAGCTCAGGCTCCTTCTCTACCTATTGTCCCTTTTGTCCCTGTAATACCCTAGATCACATTTCCCACCTGAAAGGTCCAGATGTGATCCACAAGGACTCAGCACTCAATGACAACTAAGTCACTGTATTTTGGTTATATTTGGTTATTTGCTGCTGAGGCTGTAGGTCCTTCTTGATTACTGTATTTGCTTTGCTCTGTCTAGGAGTTCTACCCTTTCTAAGGTATGGCAATACTAATTTTTTTCTCTGTAAAGGTTTCTTCTGGAAGTTTTACTTCCTGCTTTTATCCTCTACCCTGTTTTAAAAATCTTTATAGGTGTACCTTATTATTAGTGCTATTGTTGTAATATTTTTTTTCTAAATGTCGAGTACTTGTGCTGTTCTCATTTTGGATTAGGAAATGTTTGTACCAGATCTTGTTCTTTTTTGCATTTGTTGCCTGTCCAGCAAGGTCTCTGATTTAGAAAAATGTACCTCACAATCTGTGTATTTACTGCTGTGGCAGACCATTTAAATATTGAATGCAAGTCGTGCGCTTCCTTTGGGGCCAGGATACTGATGGATTGAAGAAACAAGCTAATTTTAAATGGTGTTCTCCCTGCTGAAGCAGGAGAAATGACTTCTCTTGCCTCCACTTCAGCCTCTCCTTCCTCAAAGAAAATAGACAAGTCTAAATCTACAAATGAAGAGGATAGAGAGAAAGAGAGAAAGCGTAAGGAGAAAGAAAAGAAAAAGGAAAAAATAGAAAGATCAACTGAAAAAGAGGTCCCTGGATCCAACTTCCCAGTTGGGGGTCAGTCCAGAAGAATATGAAATTGGTCAGGAGCACTGTTGAGTTCAACAAACTTCTCCATCATGCTGTTTCTCCCTGGAGCTAGCAAGTCCTAGATTCTACTCCTCATCCGTCAGGATAGACATTGGTCTTCACAGGCCATCTTTGGTGGTCTCTTCATACAGGTTCTTTTGGTCATTGAGAAGCCTTTCTGAAGCTGACATCAGTAGGATGATGAGGAATTTTTGTCAGACAAAGATACAGATGGGGGCTGTCCTACCCCCCCCCCCCACTGGGGTCTCTGGGTCTCACCTAATCAGTTCTTCTTTTGGTTATTCCTTCCTTGGTCTGAACTTCAAACCTAGCTTTCATGGTTCTGAGTGGCACCAGTCAAAGAACCTTGTTGGAGCTGAGAAGGAGTTCCAAATCAACTCTGACAGCTTCCCTTCTCCTTTTTACTCCTGTGAATTAGACACTGTCATTTGTGCCAGCATGTCTGGCTGAGTTTTTGTACATACTTTCAGTTTAACCTGTGTATTATATGCCAGCATGACTAACAATGATGTTGTAAATAAGTTCTTACATGTTGATTTGTGGTCTGTTTGAACAGAATGTTTTAAAGACTTTAACAGTGTCCTTTTACATTTCTGTCTGTGCATGTTTTTGAAGAGAGATTCTAAAGGCAAACTGTCTAAGATTCAGCTGATCAGCAGATGATGTCATCAGAATGTTCACAATTGCTATGTGTTACTATCAGAAACTGAAAGACAGGAAGGAACGTTTTGAAAACAGTTGAATTTAAAAATATGAAATGAATATTAGAACTTGAACAGTTGACAGGCTAGTCTACAAAAGAGCCTGCTGAAGTCAGTAATCAGTTGACAGTTGTCAGTTCTCAGTTGATCACAGATGTACTGTGCAGTGGATACCCAAAAAAGGACTCACCAAGAATTGTAAGCCTGCCTTTGCTTTGTTGTAGTAATTTAGTTTAGATGAGGGACAGTCCTTTAGTTAGTTAGGAAATTATAACTAATCAGCTAGATCAGTCAGAGTTTTTCTGAATGTTGTCTCTCTATCCTACAGTATTGATTTCATTTTCATGGTGACTGAGTTCTGTTTGTTTATTGGGAATTATTGTTTTATGTTTTTAATCATTTTGCTCAGTATTAAATATTTTTTATCAATTTACATTGTGGCTGGACAATCAGCAATTTTCATTAGTGATCTGAGAGTGCTTATACATGCCTTGATAACTTCTCAGGCCACTCCAAACGCCTGGCTGCTTAGGTTATTTACTATTATTTGTTTTACTATTTAATTTTCATAATTAGGCACCACATTAGAAGGGCATGAAGACACTCTGATTGGTGGCATTATTGCTGTATTATTTTGGGGAAGGGACACAGCTGGAAATCTGTGTCAGGCTTTCCCAGAAGCGTATGGATGTGTGAGATTCAATTTATTTAAGTGTGCGTGTATCAGAGGTCTTAAACTGAAACACATTGCTCTGAAGTGTGTAATAAGGAGTTATATTTGGGGTGGACAGATGTATACAGTCCAGTCCCAGGCTATAGAGTGTGTTCCTGTTGTGCTCTTAGGGGACAGTTGAGAAGTATTACTCATATTTAAGTGACAGTCGCACATTGGAGTCAGTAGTAAGGATTGAATCTCCTTAGTTACTAACCCAGGAAAGTAAGGGACGTCACATTAATTGGTGGCAGTTTTGTGGGATATTAACCAGACATCACATTAATTGATTGTGGTTCAGTGGGACATTATTTGGATGTCACAACTCCTATACATTCAGATTACAAAAGATCTCGGAGCCGAGGAGCTAGAGCCTAGGTACGGGGGTTGAGTTCGCTGCTGAGTTTTTCAGAACATCTATGCCTGTTACTGCTTTGGAGTTAGGCAGCTTAGCTCAGATGTTAACTTCAGAGCTGAGATGAATGCACTGCCTGGAAGCAATCCTCACCTTGGAAGATGCTGATGTCTGTGCAGTCACTGAGACATGGTTCAAGGCCACAGAGAGCACCCTGGCTGTGCAGGGCTACATTGCCTACCACATGTTCAAACCTCAAAATGAGCATGAAATGAGCATCAAAGACGGAGGTGTATTCATCTTCAGTAAAGCCAAGTATGACTCAATCAAACTACTCCATGTCCAATTAACTATAGACAAAATACCCTACCACATTGCTAGCTATAGGTCCCCCACCATGAACCAAGAAAAGCACACCATTTACCTGGACTTACTGGAGTCAATCACCATACAGCCCAACACCTTAGTCTTGGCTGGGTGACATACATGAGCACGATCATGCTTGCCCAGAGGTTCTTGGACTTTGCCAATGCAAATCCTGTGGAAAGATAGTCTGCACACCCACCAAGGGGCTCAAATGTCCTAGACATAGTACTCACCAACATGGGGGTCACTATACTCCCTCCTGTGTAATACCCTCCCTGATAAGGTCATACTATAAATCAGTCTCATTCGAAGGAACTATTCAACCCCCACAGGAGCAAAAAAACTAAAAAACTTTTCCAAAGCAGTCTACAGCCTACTAAGCCATGTCCCCATTGGGCTATCCAAACATTTATTTCTGATGTCTCCCAAATGTTCTAATATGCAAACTTTTACCATTCTTTTAGTTTAACCTATTTACCACTTAGTAGGAACACAACCCCATCCCACTAAATTAATGTTTTTCTGTTTTGGCAAAAACACACTTAGAAGGTGTGGGCAATTTCATACATAAATTGCTGGAATTAGAAAGTAGGTTTATATGAAATTATAGGACATTAATACCAAGAGGACTGAATTTAGATATTAATCTGAATATTTGATTTTAAATGTTTTGTATAAGTATTACCTTTCTAGTACGTATGCATTGTTGATGAAAATTACTAGCACTTTAAATATGTACAATTGTTTTCAATTAATCAATTTATTATGTTCGATTATTATTTAAATGGCTACTTGGTGTGATGAGGGTTATTCCTTTGAAGGCACTTAGCCGAGGTACCAGAATGCCAGTAAAGTTCAGTATGCAGCCATCCAGCGGCTCCGTGTCAGAGTGTTTTTAACTTTATTATTGTTATGTGTTATTTTTACTACATGTAGGTGTTCCAGTACATCAACAAACAGGGATGAACCCATTTGTACCCATTATGCTGGGAAGCCATGAAGGTATGGCTGTGTGCAATGTCATTTCAATGCTTTCTAGTGGCAGTGAAAATCTCAGGAGTTCCAGTGTCTTGATAGACAAACTGAGCAGGTCTGTTCTTCTGCCCTCTGAGTGGTTCCTCATTCAAGCAGTGGCATCAATGATTTTTAGTTGCTGGGGCAGCCATGCTGATATATTTTCAATTCCCCCTGAACACCAAGTACAGCAGCTACTTTGCTGTGACTCCCCCAGAGGATCAGTACCTGAGGGATGCTGTGGTCCACAGTTGACCTCAAGGTTTCTTGTATGCCTTTCCTTCCTTTCCCCTTATAACCACGTTTCGGCAGAAAGCCATCAGGTGCAAGGCAACAGTAATTCTCATTACCCCCTTCTGGCCTCAGCAGGTTTGTTTCTTCTTGCTTTGACCTCACCTGAAACAGCCTCCATGGCTACTAAATCCTCTTCCAGATCTTCTATCTTACCCATCTAGCCAGGCTCATTGAGACCTGAAATCCCTGAAGTAAACCACATGGTTCCTCCAATTCCAATGATGGCCATGGATGCCAGGTTTTCCATTTCAGTTAACCAAACATATATTATCATTTTAGAAACCTACCATGAGAAAGGTTACAAAAATAAGTGGAAAAGATTTACTGCATGGGCCTTTTCTAAGGGCTTAGACACTTTTTCAACATATGTTTTTTCTATTTTGAATTTTCTAGTGGGTTTATTCCAGGAAGGTGCCAGTTTAACCATTAAGGTTTAACTAGCTGCCATATCCAGTTCTCATTTTGGTGAAAACTACATTGGTGGTATAGTGGTAAACATAGCTACCTTCCAAATAGTTGACCTGGGTTTGATTCCTGGGCTATGCAGTACAAGAAGCCTGTATAGTTCTAATGCATCCTTAAAATTATCTATGGCTTTCATAAAAGGAATATTTCTACTTGATCCCCCCATCAAAGATCCAATTCCTCCTTTGGATATTACCTTGATGATTCAAGCTATGACCAGACCACCCTTCAAACCAGCAGCTTCAGCATATTTGAAAATTTTGTCTTGGAAAACTATCTTTCTGTTAGCTGTCACTTATTTCAGGAGAGCTTTGGAATTTCAGCCCTTGTCTTGCAGACCTCCTTATTTAATCTTTCACAAGGATAGGGTATTCCTAAGACCAATCCCAGTTTTCTTCCCAATGTGGCCTTGGAAGCTTCTCTTAATCAGTTAATTAACCCAACAGTTTATTTCCAAATTTTTTTTAACAAAGGTGAATATATTTTATAGTTGATACATTTATACTGTCAAGTAAGATTTTATCTGCATCGTACCAAAGAATTAAAAAAAAAAAAAGATCAACTTTTTATTTTCTTCTTAAAGGTTAAGTAAGCACAAGTTATGTCTAAAGTCATGCTGTCCAGGTGTCTCTTTGATTGTCTTACCTTTATCTATAAAGAAAAAGATTAGCCTTCAACACAATCCCAAGGCTCACTCAACCAGAGTAGTGGCAGCCTTCACTGCTTTTTGTGCTAGTGTTCCCATATATGAGATGTGCTGCTAACTTGGTCTACTTTTCATATCTTCATATTTCAGTATAAGCTGAACATGCAGTCTAGGTCTGTGCATCCTTAGGCTTTACCATTCTTTGGAATATCATCCCATGAGACCACCCAGGAGTTCTAGTGGCTGGGGAATCTATCCCATACATTGAGTTGAATGGAAAAGGCAACATTGGATACAAAAGTTATGCACTTACCATAGAACTAGACCTGTGTTGTCTTTCTCTGTCCAGCTGAACCTCCTTCCCTCGATCTCATTGTCAACAATATCACTAATGGCTCTTGACTGAGTGATTGGGAATGTCAAGGGCCTTGTCATATTTTCAAACTCTGAGCTGACTTCTCTCCTTTCTCATGATTGGTATGATATGAAAATTTTACCTTTGAGTCTCTTAGAAAGAATATTGCTTATAAATAGGCAAACTTGGTCTGAGGTATTGCAGGGGACAAGAGAGAATTGTGGGTGGGTGAGGAGCCTGAGCCCTGGATTGAAGAGCTTGAAAAAAAAAAAAAAAAACACCAGGTTGGATTCGTTTGGATCCAGTAACCAATGAGTTGAACTGGATAGAGAAAGACGACATGGATCTAGAATTATGGTATATGCATAACTTTTATTTCTTAGTGCACAGACTAATGCTACTGTTGTTTCAGCTTCTGTACCCTGTATAGTAATTCCTAAGTGGTAGGGCTGAAACATCAGGTTTTACTGCTGCTCTAAAAAGACTAAACATGTATTTCTGTTGAAAATCAAATGACACATGCATCTTTGCATCTTATTAGTAGCACTGGCAAGTCTACTTACTGTTTTATTTTGAGTATAAGAGCTTCGACTAATACCTGTTTTATTCAGTAAGTGAAAGCTGTCAATAAATTATTCTGCACTAACCTGCAACCTACCCTTGAGCTCTCTGTATCTAGACTTCTGCTCAAGTCAAGCCATCTGCTTCTATCCTTCCCTCCATGTCTTGGCTTCCTGTAAGCCCCATGCTCTTTCAACATTCCTTTGTCCTTCTTAATTTTCTGCTGCCCCCTTCACCCCAATCTGCTGGAACTGTCCCTTAAGACTATAGTCCTTGTACTGCTTCATAATGCTTGTAGACTATCCAGTGCTGTGCTGCTCACTCTATTTTCAGCAATCATTAGCATACATCTAAATCAGTCATGTGGCTCCTGTGTCCTTTCCCACCACAAGCAACATGTCCAGCTCTCTCTATCTTTCCCTATAACCCCTCCCCAAGCTGCATCTCTCTCTAGACATTTATGTACAAGTCACTCTCTCTCTGTCTCTTAAATTACAGTTAAATCCCATTCCACAAGCTAAATTCCTGCATACCCTTGAGAAACATTTGCCCTGTCTCTAACATATATTCCTCTCTGCCTGAACTTCCCACCACACAACAAAAATGAAGTGGTTACTTTCAGCTCACAACTACCAAAGATGCCTCACTCATACAACATGCAGATGATGCATCACTCATGTGCAAGATCTCTTCCAAAACTTTAGGTTAAAAACTCAGAGTGCTTCCTCCCCATTCAAAGCCTGGCTTACATATTCTGACATCCTACTAATTGCTAAAACCCCCCAACTACTGCTTTTCATCCCTTAAAGCTCTTTTTAATACAAAAAGAACTTCATAATGCCTCAGCTTATATCCTTAAATACAATTGTTGGTAGTTTTTAAACACACACACACACACACACACACACACACGCACACACACATGGCAGGAGACACTACACACCTAATGTCAGAGATGACTGCAATGTCACAGGAGTGGTTTTCAGGGCAGCGTGCACCAAATGCAACGCTTTCTATGTGGGCAAGACAGTCAACTCCCTTAAAATGAGGATAGCAAATCGCCTGCATGAGTTAAAATACTTGAAAGTGACAAACCAGTTGGCAGTGCATGCTCTCAGGGACCTAGGACACAATACGTTCAAATTTCATGTTCTTGAACATATCCCTAAATCCCCACTAGGCGGGGACCACAACTCGCTGCTTGAGAAGAGGGAACTCGAGTGGCAAATACGTTTGCAGGCAAGGAAAAGACCAGGCCTTAACTATGCGGAATCTTTGACCCCAGTCTTGTATCTCAGAAAGATACAACAATGTATACCACAACCTCTGTGCCTGGACCTCTAACAGATTTACCGACGAAATGTTACCTTTCGTGCGACAGCCAGTTTTGATCTCACCAGTCTACCTCCAGCCCATGGTCTGATACTTCCCCTGGCAAATTCAGACTCATTTGTTTTTGGTCAATGGTTCATCTATATATATGTTTTTGTCTTTCATGTTTTCTACAATGGTTCAGTATTACTTTTTTTTGTGTCTTTCTAGCTTTTCAGGTTACATATCAGTGCCTTTTTAAGATTTTTTTTAAATTAATAGCCCTCATTCAGTTCCATATCTTAATACATTAGTTTCTATTGATATCCATTATTTAAGAATTTTTCACTATTTTGTTTCTCTTTTTAGTTTCTGTATCTTATTTTTTGGATATGTAGCCTGGTTCCTATTTTTTGGTCTTATTTTTTGGTTTTCTAGCTTGTTTCTTATTTTACATACATGCTACTTTACATACATGCTGTTGCTATTTCTCTAGAATGCCCGGCTTTGCTTATTATGCTCTTTTAGGTCGTCCACCATCCTGACGAAGATTTCGAAAAGTGTAGCCTAACAATGTATTTTACCAGCAAGGGTTGATTTTTTTCCAGCAAGACTATTTTTAGTTAACTACATTTTTTTAGCTAATTTTAGCTAATCTCCGAACTTCACTATTGTAGGTTTAGAGTGATTCTACTAACCACGTATGAGCTGGCTCAGGGTATCTAACCTATCAGATTGTAAGGTATGATGTCAAGTTGGTGTGCTCAATCACAATAAAGGTTTTTTCTCCCACACTTGATTGGCTCCCACTGACACACCCCCAGGTACTCTTATAAAAGGAAATCCTCAGGATCACTCTTTCCATTAAGGAACTACGCTTCGATGGTGATTGTACTTCTGGTACTTTTTACTTCAATAAAGTATGACCTTCTAGAATCTGAACTTCGACTACGTTGATTTTTTGCCACCACGGCGAGCGGAGCTCCTTAGCCGAGCCACATTTACATTGTTTTGCCTGTTTTTTCTGTGTGTTCCATCTTTGATTTCTAGCTGTCACACTAGCGGTTCCTCTCAGCAGGTGACCTGACCAGCCGGAACTACGACCTGTATACGAAGCCTTTCTAAAGGCTTTACTCAGCCTTCAACCACAAGCACTCGGGTATGCACAGCCTTTCTCAAGGCTTTACCGGTAGCCCAGCTTCTTCACCGACATCCCACCGTACCTTTATTAAGGCAGCCTACCTGGTCATCCATTTATTCTTGGCTTCCTTAGGGTATTTTATTTGTGGACATTTTTCCTCCTCAGCATAGGAGCTTGAATACCCAGGTCCCACAGCCAATCATTTTCCTGCTGGATATGTATGTATATATATATATATATATATATATATATATATATATATATATATGTGTGTGTGTGTGTGTGTGTGTGCATATGTACATATATATATATATATATATATATATTATATATATATATATATATATATAGTAATGTCTTTCAGCTTTTCCCGGTTAAGGGTCGCCACAGTGGAACTCCGGTCCACTACTGATTGACAGTGGATTTTTACAGTGCCGAGTTGCCAGCCCGACACCCAACCTTCAAAGAAGGTACACCCATTTATGCATGCACCTACCTGCATGTCTTTAACATCACTTTACCGCGGGGAGGACATGCAGACCCCATACATATGGTGCTCCAGCCGAGAATCGAACGGGAGAACCTCTTGCTGTACCGTTGCACCACTGCTGAGATGTATAGATATGGTTCCCCTTCAGAAGACTGAAACATCATAAGCTCGAAATTCATAAGCCTGAAACCAAAAGCCTGAAAATTTAAAAGCCTGAAAACTGAAAGCCTGAAACCCAAAAGCCTGAAAACACACAAAATACATATACTGACTTTAAACAACATAAGCCATATTACTTTCTACTAAGTATAAGCAGGAGGGCAAACACCACTGCACCCCCCCATGTGGGGGGCTGTGCCCCCCACACCCCCTGCTACTTAAATATATCAACTCTGTGATTGCACTTCACTACACTAAGTGCAATCTTGGAGTTGATATATTTAAGTAGCAGGGGGTGTGGGGGGGTGCAGGGGGTCTTGCCCCCCTGCTCATACTTGTGACAACTGCTATGCTTTGTTTTGTATGTGTTTCTGTGTGTCTTTGTACTGGCATATTAGCATTATTTGTATTCTGTGTTTTCAATCTTTTGATTTTCTGGCTCTTACTTTTCAGCTCCTGTACATAGTGTTCTTGAGTTTTTGGCAACAATTTTCATTGATGGAGGTAGTTCCTCAACTATTAGAGTTCAACTAGCTGCCATCTGTAATTTTGACATAAGAATTGAAAACTCCACCCTGGCTTTATTAAAACTTTGTAAGGCCTTCTTGATGGGTACCTTTCTTCCTTTGAGACTTCCTTATGAGAATCCAACTTCTCCATGGGACTTAAATTTAGGACTACAGACCTTAATTCATTCTTCTTTTGAACCAGCAGCAAAATGTGATCTGGAATACTATATTTTTGGTCGCCGTCACCTCTGCTAGAAGGATGTCAGAATTCCAGGCATTATTTTCTAAACCTCCCTACTTGGTTTTTAATAGGGATAGGGTGGCATTATGAGCCAATTCTTATTTCCTTCCTAATGTGGTATCAGAATCCGACATCAACCAATCAATTCATCTGTCAGTTTTCTTTCCAAATTTTACAAAGGTGAATATATGTTACACGTATTGGATGTTCACAGACAATTAAGTTTCTCTTTACATAGAACAAAGGACATCAGAAAAAATGATCAATTATTTGTCCCCTTTGTGGAATCTAAATTGGGTAAGCTGCTTACATAGGTAACTCTGGCAAGATGGCTTATGGATTGTACATCCTTTGTCTGCAACAAGCTGGGTCTTTCCTTTACCAAAACCTTTAAGAGCCCATTCAACTTGGTCCATGGGAACATCTTCAGTATTTTATATAGTGTTTACATGGACGACATGTGGCCAGCTGCAACTTAGGCTAATCCTCATACTTTTATTACTCATTACAAGTTGGATCTAGTTTTGAGGGGAAAATCAGCCTTTGGCTCAGCTGTTCTCAGGAATATCCCTCCTTAGAGTCCACCCAAGATATTAGGTACTTGAGGACTCTGTCCCAGCTGTTGAGGAATGACTGAAAATTGACAACATCAAATAAAGAAGCTATGTACTCACCATAACATTCCATCTGTGCTGTCCATTTTCATTTTTCCTCAACTCCCCTCCCACCAACCCCCTATCTTTTTCAACTAATGAATTCTAGAAGAGCTAAAGCTTATAAGGACAGCACTGATCCTTGCTTTGAGCTCCAGATTTAGTTTTCTTCTACCAGGATAATAATAATAATAATAATAATAATAATAATAATACTATGTTTTGGACTATGTAAACCAACAAACACGATCTGAGCTATGTCAGGAAATAGTGCATTATGGGTAGGGGAGGAGCTTGAGAGTTTTTTAGTGGCTACAAGCTAAAATAATGGCTGAGTCAGATTTGAGGGTTGGATCCGAACCCAACTGTTGAGGAAGAATGAAAATGGACAACACAGTTGGAATGTTATGGTGAGTACATAACTTATTTTTATAAACCACAAAGTTACCCAGCACTGCAGAACGTTACATAATCATACTCCCTTAGCAGGCCTTGACATACCATGGACAAACTCCTTCTTAGTCTATCCAAAACCAACAAGTAGACTAGAAGAGATGTTAAATTATGTTACCAGGATCTGCAGCTGCATTCCTAACATCACTGTTCAGCAAGCAAACATACTGAAGTTCAAAACTTTTCTAAAACAGCTATACAGCATCTTGTGGCTTTGCTCATGTACAACTCCTTGGTAATCAAACCCATCTATTAACTCTGCCTTGTTCGAACCTAGTAAGTCTCCTACTCCCTTTCTCTTGTTGTTATGCACATTGCCTGCATGCTACTCATGTGCATTGCTGATATTGCTAAGTATCAATTGCGTATTTGTAGCTATGCTATTATGATGCTTCACTAGTGTTACTCTTGCTTTAGTCAATTGCTGTTATGATGCTTTACCACTGTTGCTGTCATATGTTAGAACTGGCAAACAAATCTTGCTTTAAATCTTGTTACTTATCCTAGTTATTTATATAATTGCTATTTGTTTGTTTATTTATTAACTGAGCTGTTTCTCTTTTTAATACATGCTTTAAATCTTGTGTGTCGGTCATGTTACTTAATATTATCAGAGGTTTTTCTCACTTGCCCTCCACTGAAAATAAGCTACTGCTTACATTTTGGATTTTCTCATTCAACAAAAGGAAATAAAATAAAACAAAATACATATTTCATAATAAGTCTACACTTTGAATCAAATGGAAAGAATCTGACACCTCAGTACTTTAAAGTTTAGGGTTATAACAGTGATATCAAAATGATATGCTTTATCAAAATATATGACCAGCAGTTTTCATGGCTGGTTATCTTTACATAAAGTTCACCTTTATCAACTTCCTTAGGTTACCTTTTGGAAGAAAGTTAGAAAATAGGTGGAAAAGTTTAATTTAGAGAGCATGGAGACTTCTGTACTGTTACTTTCTTATTTGTTATTTAAGCAATAACCGATGACGTGGTGTGGTATATTGTAGATTTATCCATGGTTAGCATGATTTAACCACGAGGGCGAAGCCCGAGTGATTAAATAAAGCCAACTATGGGTAAATTTCAATGTACCACAACCACGGAGTCGGTTATTGCTATTATACAATGATATTATTTAAGAAAAAAATACTAACTTTTCTTAAATAATGTCTTTGTATAACAGCACATTACTGTTCTTCTGTCGGTGATGGTATACTGCTTCCTTGCGTTGATGTACTGTGCATGCTTATGTGACTTGTGTTCCTACGCATACCCAGTACGTCAGTGCTTTGAAATGGAAGTAATGGAGAAAAGAAAGTCTCCATTGCTCCGTTTTTTTCTTTCTTTTTTTTTTTTTATTTATTAAAAAAAAAAGTTTTGGAAACTTTATGCCAAAGGAAAAAAGTCTGGGGGGACCGTACCTTTTTCCATTGGTATATTGTGGGATTTACAATGGGCACGCTGGCCAATCAGTGTGCACTTTTTGGAATATTAATGAGGGGTCATTGTATAATTTGAATTCACCCAGTTTTGCAGTATCTGAATAACTCCTGTGACAGTAATTGGTTTTACTTCAGTTGTAGCATAAAACACTATACAAGAATAATAAACTGATGTCTGTAGTTTTAAAGTATTTAAAGTGCATGTTTTGTGGCATTGGTAGAGTTGACTGATAATATTCAGTTTTTATAAACATTTCTTTACACAATAGTCATGGTTCTAAATAGTCAAATATTTCCCAGTGTCACCCACCCCCTCGGGTATATTATTATTTCATATCTCTGTTACCTTTACATCTTAGTGTAGTAACCCATGCAGTTCACCAATCCTTAACATGACTTTATCATTAGAGCTACTGTGTTTCACTGATTACCTGCTGTCTTTGTTGTTACTGTTTCCAGGATTAAGATATCTGAAATCCATAAATAATTTGTATATTTTTATGTAATTCCATCTTCCTCATCCCCATATATTTACATTTTCTTTTCTGAAACATTACTGTACAAGTGTAGTTACTGGGTTAAATAAAACGTTGTCAATGCTGAATGCAGCTCCTTAGCATAGAGGGATAACATGCTGACAGTACGGCAGCCAACCCATCTGTGAGTAGTGGGCCCAGATGGTAAAGGAATTCACTCAGGACTGGAATGAACAGCATTGCTGCCTCACATATCTCAGAATGGATCTACCTCAGAACTCTCAATTGTCCAGATTTTTGGCTCATATTTTTGGTCTGTTCCTCATAAAAATTGTGGTTTTCTGGCAAATCACTGGGATGATATGAGGATTGAAGTCACTAAATAATGACAAACGTTTAAGTTTCAGATTTCAAATCCTTCAGAAAATGTATGTTAAAACAAACCCTGTTATGATAGTCAAGTTTATGAGTAATATTTAAAATCTGTCCCTATGTTCAGGCCTTTGTCCTCCCATTTTTTAGGCTTTGTCCAGATGTCCTGCCTGCTGTAAGAGGTTGAGAGGTATGGTCTACATTGGTTTAATGAATTTACACTTACCCAAATCTGTATTTACTGAAACGACTTTACTGAACACTTTAAAAAGAGAAACCACGAATCACTGGAATTTTTCACTGGGAAACGAACCACTTGGCCACCAGAGTGAACTTTCCCCATTTCCACAGTGTAGTGACGTCTCAGAGTTGGTGTATTTAGTTAGAGGGGTCGGGGTACAGCCCCCCCCACTTGGGTGGTTTTAATTTGTGTCATTTTTATTATTTTGCCCTGATTTGGGTAAGTGTAAATTCAGTAAACCCAAGTAGACCCCTCAGTATGATGGAGCAGTTTAAATCTGTCTGTTCAAGGAATACCTGTTCGACAGCAAGTTGGCAAACTGAAATGATGTGGATAAAAGCAGAGCAGGCTAACAATGAGGGCTTGATTGTAGTATGTATCATCAAGATGCATTTCATTGAAACGTGTTAATTCAAGTTTATCTATTGACTGGGCCCAAAAGGTCTCAGTTGTTTACCTCCCTGCAAGGAATGTTGCTAATAAAACCCTTTACTTAATGTAAGCAGCTTAAGATTACAGTTCTGGGTCGGGCTCAAATTATTGGGTCTCAGCAAAATGGTACTGATGAATATAATAAATATCATATGTGTGTATGTACATATTACATTTTTTTTTACATAAATACATATATTTATACATTAAACACACACACACACACACACACACACACACACACACACACACACACACACACACACACACACACACACACACACAACATACAGATATAAGTTCCATTTCCAGTTGCCTGCTTAATCCATTTCAAGGCTGCGGGAATCTTGGAGCTATCCCTGCCCTCAGGGCAGACTAGGCAAGGAAACTAATCCTGAATGAGGTGCCAAGACATCACAACATGCACACCAACACTCACATTTAACATAAAACCTTGGGGTAATCTAGAAGATACCAAGTTTACTTACAACATTTCATCTTTGGAAGAGAATGACATCATAATGCGGAGTCTTTCTTTTATTTATTTGACACCCCCTCCCCCAACCAAGCAAAAATGACAGCTATAGAGGGCAGCTTGTCAAGTGTGGGCTTGTCGTTCACCATATACAGACTGCAGGACAACTGTAGACATGCATTATTAATTTTTTTTGTGAAGCCATATTTACTGACTTATATAAGACAGTTGTCAGACTTATATTACAATATATATATATTTGTTTGCTAAGAAAGCTGTTTCCTGTGGTCCAGAGTTGCAAGGTTTGATTCCCTCAGCCTCCATTGGCTAACGGGGTAACTCTGAGCAAGTTCCTTAACCAGACACTCCTCCCAGGCTGTGTGTGAAAAAGGTCTATGGAGATCACTGCTCTACTCCAGTAAACAAACAGATGTCAATCAATCAATCAATTAATCAATCAATCTGACTTCCAGCTTCTTGAGTTTGTTACCAAAGTGATATATGTCTAGAAGAATGTGGATTATGTTCATAGACTGCAACAACTTTATATAGTTTAAGTTATCAATACAGAGCATTCTGCAGTCACTTACTTAGGGTGATCTTAGGGATAGAATACCAAAATGATTACATAGGCCTCAGTATATTATTCCAGTGGGCAGAACAGAGCTGTGCAAACAGCTTGTAGCAGTCTATACTTCTATATAGAACTGTATGTTCATAATATGAAATCTTGTTCATTAACGTCCTTTAAAAGACAGATTCCTGGGTCAACATAGGAGTTTATTACTGTATGGCACAGTAAACTGTGTTCCCTGTTGTCCCATGAACAAGCCTGAAATACCTATGAATCTCTGAATATATGAAGCTCTTGCTGTTTTAACCCTTTATTTATACCAAGAGGACAGCAAAAAGAACAGTACCCCAAGAAAGGAGAGCTCGCCTTCTGTCTGTCAGCTACCATCCCTTTCCCCAGGCAGCACAGTATCATGAGAGTGGTAGTAAAATAAGGTTACAGGCATCAGGGATAGCTGCATTGCCAACATGATGCCATCTAGGTGATCAAGATGCCATAAGTGGAATAGGAGGAGACAGACAAAAGGTACAGGGAGAAATATAACCTGAAGCAAACAGGAGTGCAACTCTGCTTATTTGTTAGAGGTTCCACTGAGTGCCAGATATGAAGGAGGCAGATTAGGTATGCAGGAAAAAGGGTGGTAGGAAATAACTTGGCTCCTACAGTGAGACAGTAACATGGAGATCTCTGACAGTTCTGCTAGCTTAAGACTTCGTCCGGAGAATGGAATGAAAGTGAAACCTTATTCCACCTGAAAAGTGTCAGGTAGGCTTTTAGAACATCACAGTACAAGAACAGAGGGAAGATCCTGTATGGCAGGGTGCAGAAATGTTTTTCCTTGAGTACAAGAAGTTGCTTTATGAATAAATATCATACATTATGAACATAGCAGAACACAGGAAATGACAACAAGCATACTTAGCAGTAATAAAAGGAGAATATTGGTTCTTCAATATATAAAAACTGAAAAGGCATGTAGACTGTTTAATCCACTTATCTTTTGGAATTGTTTTGGGAGAGATTTCAGATTGCCACCTTTGCATCCATTTCCTGACAATTAATCCATTGCCATGCATACTGAAAAGACACCTCCTTGCCTCAGGGTAGCAGCATCCCATTTAACAAATCACATCCAGAAGCACCAATTTTTAAATGCCATATACAGTGACTGCATGGGCAGCCTTAGATAACATGAATCCCTAAGCAAAGCATGCCATGGTACTCTCCACCAACACTTTCTAATGTCACTCTGGAGTACACCCCAGTGTTCCATTGTTTACCTTTCATCCTTGCCTTGTTATAGTAACCAGAGTATATTTGTTTTCTTAACTCACAATTAGTTTAACTTGCCACCTTTTTTTTCTACATCCTTGCAATACATCCTTACTAGGCAAGACTGCATTGTAAAAAACTGTTGTGGAAAAATATAATTATGCTGGCAGTTGGGAGGCCATGAACCCTCAGAAGCTATGGGGTTCTAAATGCTCTGAGGTGCATTATAGAGCTTTTTCTGCAACAGTTGGACCAGTGATGGCCTGAAACAAATCATGGCTAAGGAAAGAAACTGATTTTTGTTTTTTTTCAAGGAAGAGACAGGTTATGTCCAGGGCTTGATGCTGAAGACTAGCACAGCAGTTACCACAAAAACTGAGTATCAGCTGTCCATAATGTGAGAATGAAGTACTTGTGAGGACACACATATCATATCTGAACGATTGCCTTCCTCCCAACCACACAAAAAAGATTGCGATTTTCTACGTACCCATATAGTGTTTCACTGGGATGAAAGTGAAAGGACAGCTGAACATAATCATAGTTCAAGTTGCTGCTGTCATATCAACATAGCATGCCTCCTCAGCCCTAATGCCCCAAAACAGATATGTTCTTTATATCCCTCTGAAGTCAAACCAGGATAAACATGAAAGAACACACAGGATGAAATATTTTGTACTCTGTTGCTGCCAGCTATACATATCTAGCATGCCTTCTTTCCCCATACCCCCAGATGATATCCACCTGTATACACATCTGATTTTAATTGAGAAAAAGTGGGGAAAACACAACAGTAATTCTTTCCAAATTGTTCCTAGACAAGCTACAGTGGTATTCTTTGCACACCTATAAGGTGTGATTTTTGAGGAAAATTAAATGACTACGCTGTCCTTAGCCCCCATACAAGTTATAGTAATCTTTGCACCCACCTCTGAGTGGGGTCAGTTTTGTCTAGTTTGGGTCCACAGCTGAGGACCCTACTAAGCCACGTATACAGCCAGGAATGATGACCTCCAGAAGCAGTGAGGTTTCAGATGTTCTGTGATACACTTTATGCTTTTTTTTTTTTCTCTGCCCAGAATATTTATGTATGCACCTACAAATATTTTTTCCACACACAGAACATGCTTTCTACAGGCAAACTGGAAGAACATCAATTCACCTACGGTATGTTTTTGCAGTGTTAGAACTAACGAGAGCATCCAAATAAAACCCACACAGAAATAAGGACATGCAGACTCCACACAGATGGAGCCACAGCCAAAGACTCAAGACAGGAAGAAAAGAGCTGTGAGATGGTAACTCTGTGCCACTTAGTGATCCTTTCTCACGTATTTTTTCCGAGACCACCAAATAGCCAGTTATTATGTGCAGTGCTGATCTTTGACAGTAATGAAAAGTTGAAGAAATTATAGCCAACTTATTGCTCTTATGTACACTTCAGCCACGCAAACACATGTAGAAGCATAAGCCATGGTGATGATTGTTACACTACATTTGAATTGCATATAGGAAATCTAAGTGAAACAGTAAACATTTTAAAGAATATACTTCAGAAATGTGTGAGCTGCGGTGATGGTGCTGCGGTAGTGTTGTCGCCTCCCAGTAAAACACTGTCCTGTTCAATTCTCAGCTCAAGCGTCTTCTGTGTGGAGACATGCGTGAGTGGGCGTACCTTCATTGAAGGTTGTGCATCGGTGCTGGCAACTCGGCATGTAAAAATCTAATGCCAATCATTAGCGGACAGGAGTTCCACTGTGGCGACCCCTAACCGGGAAAAGCGGAAAGACGCAACAACAACAGCAACTTCAGAAATGTGTGAGCTCTCAAAATGATGCAAAATACCTTTCAAGTATTCATTGTAACTGGATGTCCTGACAGAGGACCTAATTTCTGGATTTCTTGATGGAAACCCTGATTTCCTGACTGCCAGGAAAATTTCTGACAGGTGGCAACCCTGGACAGAGTAGAAAGCACCTTTTTCATAATTGCGGCTGTACTTTCCCCTTAAACTTCAGACAAAAAAAAAAAACACATTGTGTGCAGTGCTGGAATTAAGTCCATAATATAGAGTCTCTACCATCCCATGTTGGGTGGCGAGCTAAGATATTATATTCAGGTCACTACATTTTGTACTGGATTAGTTCCAACTGTGAGAACAGAGACAGAAATTTAATGTTAACCTCTGGCAGTAGGAAAAGGAATTAATTTACAAATTATGTATTTACTGAAAAAATAACAGATGTGCTATTTTGTAAGGACTATTAAGGCATTATCACAGGATCTATATCACTTTATCAAAGACCCTATACTGCAAATGACTATTCGTTGAACCCAGTTAAGTGAAACGTCATTTTAGCGAATGATCATTTCAGCAAATTTTTTCACAGGGAAAGGAAGTAGTTGGCCATCATCAGGAATTTGCCCCTTTCACCACTGTAGTGTGATCTTGGCATTGGTATATTCAGTTAAGGGGTGTGTGGGTAGCACATCCTTAACATTGGGGAGGTTTGTGGGGTGAAGCCCCCCCACTTTCCTAAGTTTTAAAATGTGTTTGTTAAGATCAGTAGCTGGCTGACTAGTTTTTTCCCTGTGAAAAAATTTGCTGAAACGATCATTTGCTAAAATGATGTTTAACTTAAGTGGGTTCGACTAATAGTCCACTGAATAGAATATTTGGTAAACTGATATAGACCCATTACCACATGACAACCTAAAGCTTTTGAGTCATACTAACAAAAGCAATGTCATGCAATAGGTTTACAGTATAGACATATGTCAAGAGTGTTTCTCAAATAAGAGTGAATATTCTTCAAGTATACAGCAGGATCGTGAAGTTTCGGTGTATCCATGAGAAAAACAGGGGAAAATGTTAGGTGGTGAAAAACATTAGATCAGTTACAGGAAAAAGTCAATAAGGAAGAAGACCACCAAACTTAATGGAAAAAGGGAAATATCTAGCTTACGAAGAGCAGAGATGTACAATAAACAGGAAAATTAAGTAAGGAAATGTTCCAAAAAGGGCAGAGTAGTAAGGCAGAATTCAGAACTACAGAAGTCTAGAAGGTTATTAAATGTTCAGAAAAAGTGTAGAGCTGAAAGTGTAACCAGAGAAAGGTTTTCTGTGATAGCTTGTAGAATTATAAATTCAGAACAGGAGACTGTGAAAAGAAAAGGCATGCACTTAAGAACAGAGGTAAGAAAACACTGCAATCTGAAAATCAAACAACACAGAAATAAATATCAAAAGCTTAGAATCAACATCTTGAATGCTAACAGCTTGCACAATATG
Source organism: Protopterus annectens (assembly GCF_019279795.1). Taxonomy (NCBI): domain Eukaryota; kingdom Metazoa; phylum Chordata; order Ceratodontiformes; family Protopteridae; genus Protopterus; species Protopterus annectens. The sequence goes on along the minus strand of NC_056746.1, from coordinate 1,015,834,729 downwards.
CAAAGAATTAATGCATGTGTGAGTTATCTGTCTGAATTATTCTGTCAATGCTTGAAGGATGTGGTACTACTCAATAGAGCAGCCGTACAAAAATAGGATATCAGAATTATAGAACAGCTTATTGATCCGTATCAAACTAATGTTTCCTTCCACACCTCAGAGATATCCTGTGTTGATGAATTAGCAATCCTGAAAGCTGCATACTGTTATGTCTGTGTGTGTCATGTGTGAGTGACTGTTTTTTGCATTGAGTGATCATTTGGTACCCTATCCCAAAGTTGAGTTCTGGGATGAGTTCTAGCTCCCCAATGAGTTTGATTTAAATTACACAGGCAATCAGAGAATGAATGAATGACTGAATAATTATTAAGATGAATCTGTATTTGACAGGGGAGATGTAAGCAGTGAGGCACCCAAATGGAAGTCATTTAGTTATTGATGCAGGGTTTATATGTGTAGAATATTTAGGTAGGTTAAGCCACACAATGCATGTAGATATAAGTGTTATATAAACAGTATTCTGTATTTTAAACTTTTTTAGATAAGTAGAGTATATGGCAGAACTTTTCACTTGATCTGACCATGTTTTTGTGACCCTCTCCAGCCTTTGACAATCTAGCTTTCTCCAGTAGGCTCTGGATCCATTTATCCCCTTTTCTCATCTTTCCAGGTCTCAGCACCTCATATCAGCTCATGAGGAGGTCTCCTGTTTCTGGTTGGCACTCTTCATTAAGAGTCCTCAGTCCTTCTCTGAGTATATAAGGAAGGAGTGTGTAAGATCCGAGTGTTTGTGTCCTATCACTTATGGCTGGCTCAGTTTATTTTGTATTGGGTATCCTACTGCCCTCTCTGGTGCTTATCATATAAAACTGTCTGTGATACTGGGTCAAACATATGGATGAATATTTGACCCATTTGTGTACCCACATAAGTGAGCTCTCTCAGTTTACAGTAAATTCACAGGGTTGTCTCTCATCAGGATCTGTTAATTCAGGTTCAGGCTGGTGAATGGGCACAGAAGTGTACAATTTATAACCTCCCTCAAGACGGGATATTTTTATTTGACTTTGTTGTTGGGTTTGTTAGTAGAGATAAACAGGTAGAAATAGTGAAGCCCCCTGCAATAGAGTAGTGTCTGGGGCTTACCAGCTATATAAAAATTATTGTATGGTTCTAAGTGCATTCACTGGACTGGTCTTAAATAAGGATTATAACCCGTATGCATGTAAGCGTGTGTGTGCATTTTGTATATGTTACCAGTGGACACTGATAAATAGATGCAGAGTGCAATTATTTTTATAACCATCCTACTTCCGTCATGAGACATTTAAATGCACTTCATTCATTAAGGATCAGGCACTTATTAAAGCACTAATCTTAAGCATCAAAAGGCCAGATTACAAATGAATTGCTCTCTGTGGAAGTCTGCCCTGATTCTGAAAGACTTGCTCGCAATATAAATGCAATCAGGGCCTTTTATTTGTCATTTATGTGTCTTATTTGTGAATATAATTTAAAAGGTAATGCATTACTTAAAAAGGTGTATTATTTTTCCATTACACTGTATCAATGTTTAAATTATCTTACCATGCTACTATGTCCTGTAATAGTAGGTTTCAATTACTTTATTTCCATGTGTTTTTGTAATAAATATTCAGTATTCGAGAAGGGAATCTCTTAAATTATATTCTTTGCATTAAATAAAGAACAACTGAGTGCATTTGGAACTGCTTTAATGTTATTTATTGTTTCTGGCCTGGTCGTGCTGAAAATGGTTCTCAGACCAGCCCACTTATATGGTTAACCAATAAATAAAATAAAAAATAAATATTATGCTGTAGATTTGGCTCCTGATGAGTAGTAAAGGCATTCCTTGTCAAACTTGTTCAATAAATGTACGGTACAAGATATTTCATGTATCACACTCACCAGATCACCATTTATTCCGTATATAATTTTTTTGTTTTGTTTTGAAGTGGATTGGTGTGCGGACTTGAATGTGTTCTTGCCTTGTGCACGTTTCATGATTAAACAAGTTTAGAAACTGTGTACATATTAGATTCAGATCTATGTGTATGTATGTAAGTATGAGTGTGTGTGTGTGTGTGTGTGTGTGTGTGTGCGTGCGTGCGTGTGTGTGTGTGTGTGTGTGTGGTGCATGTGTGTGTGCACGTGTGTGCATGTGTGTGTGTGTGATTGTGCATGTGTGCGTGCGTGTGTGTGCGCGTGTGTGAGTATGTGAGAGAGAGAGAGAGAGAGAGTGAGAATGTGTGTATTATCCTAACCAGTGGACTTTTGAGAAAGGGTGTGATATAATCTGTCCGAGCCACTGAGGCCACTGAGTGTGTTTTTGTTACCAGTGTCCTACTCATACTCTCATCCATTTATCTCCATTTTGCAAATGTCAGCAAAGACTCATCTGACTCTGTTAATATTGGATTTTTATTAAACAGAAATTGGGACTTTTCTTCTACATGGACATGATGGCATAGAGGGGCAAAGCCTTGACTGTGGCCCAGATGACCCAGGTTCAATTAGAAGCATGGGTGACTGACAGAGTAGCAGGGAGGAATTGATGTACACCTCCTTGGTGGGAGAGCATTTGCTGATGATGCTGCCTTTAGGGAGGCATGGTCCAAAGAGAGAAAATGCCCTCTGATGTAATCTTCGAGCAAGGGTGGGGGTGCAGAGAGAGGTTAGAACATATAAAGAAACCTCCCTCCCTCAGATGTTTGCAAAGATAGATGAGCACCCGGGATACATTTTTTTGATCCATGACCAGCCCCACTAAGTGTGGGGGGAAGAGATAAGCTGATAGATCCAGTGTTGACATGGGACACTGGGTGCCAGGCTGGTTAAGTGATCTTCCAAGTGAGACGAAAAAAAAATGAATGAATTGCTGAGACAACCTCCTAGTTTCACATACAGAAGGAAACATAATAACATTAAGCAGGCACCAGACAGAGACAGAGATTAAGGTCATGGTCATTATGTACATCTCAGACTAATTCCAGTTAGACAAATCGTCCATTGTAAATTTTGTAGCTTCATTAACAATTCTACCCATGTTATAGTAACTGAATATGCCAAAACAATTCCTTGTCATGAACAGCTTGATTCTCAGGCCACTGAGGTGATATACCTTGCTGTATGCCTTTCTTGTGAGGTATTTTACATAGAGAATTGGAAAGGAAGCTAAATGCAAAGATAGGTGCTATGCAAGTACATCCTGGATCTATGGATGGGCAATAGGAAAATTTACCCTAGGACTGCTACCTATACTACTAATAGACAGATGTAACACCTAAATGCTTTATTACATGCATGGGCCACCTCATATTATGTATGGTATGATCCCAGTCATTCTCATTATGGGTAATATATAATTATTGACCATGGGATGAGTATTGTCATTGTAACTCCAAATGTGAGAGGTTAACTCAAGCACCAAAAGGGAAATTGGCTAGGGTTAAAATGGCTCTCAAGGGTAGCTAGCTTCATACATACCTGTGAACCTATGAGCCTATGAACCTAAACATTAGTGACATCAAGAGGAGGGTAAAAACTAATGTTTTAATGAAACATACTCCAGTATACACAAATTTTAATAAGTTTATATTTTTGCGTTGGAAAAAATACATGTAACATAAGAAGGGGTAACTGTAAGTCAAGACTAGCGTATAGAGAGCTAGTGTTGCAGTTATTAGTAAATGTAACACATGCTCCAGGCATTATAGATGACATTTCTTTCAATTGCTAGTGTTTTAAGAATTATGACAACAAAATTATGAAGTCATATGATATCAGCTATGGCCCACGATTCCAAAGAAACACTCTCAGTGCAAGTGAGCACTTAAACTGTGAGCAGGCTGAGAGCAGGTGTTTTGGAATCTGGTCCCCATATTAAGTATAGATAAGATTTACACCAAAGTAAATCACTTACCTTTAAGGATATGTTATCTTTAACAGCTACTGTTATATATTTATTTATTTGGTACTAAGGCATTGGACTACAGTAAGACTTATACTGCTGTTTTATACATACTGGATATGTTTGATAAGCTTTCCCTCTGATTGCTATCTGCTCTACCACCATCCAACCAAGAGTATACCAGGGTTAGATTTATTAATCTAATTATGGTGTTTTACATGTTTGTTAATATGTGTTTGCACTCCATTTGTTATGCATATGTTTAAACAGTATCTGTTGTACAGCAGATATTGTTTAACATTAAGATAGTGGCATTGCTTAGTTTTTCCATGCTGTTTCTGGCATTATGTTTAATTTTGTTATGTAGTATTTTCTGTTCTGTAATATTGTTGCATTTTCTGTTGCACTGTATTTGAATGTGATGTTTAAGTAGGCTGTTAGGTTTCATATCTGTATATTGTAGTTGCCATTAATTAATATGCTAGAACACTGCTGTGGGTAATTTACCTTACTCTGTTTTGTGTAGAAATATAACTGAGCCTCATTCATAAATCCTAGCACTTGAATGTCACACCACAAGTAGCTTACATACATCCACAGATTCTTGAGAATTTTCTGAAAAGTCAAATAAAACATAAGCATAAGCCAAATAAACTGACACTTCTCATTACATTTTAACAATACATCAGCCACCCCTCCCTTATTTTAAGGAGTCCTTCAAGTCTCCACACTAGCCCCTCTTCTTTTCTCCATTTTTACAAATAAGTTTACACTTGACATTCCCCAATTTCCAGTTTTATTATATCTTGATGACATGATTATCTTCCGTTCCAACCACACAACTCGGTCAATTCAACATGATCTGAAAAGAAGTTTTCTTCTCCCTAATTAACTGGCTCAGTTGCACAAAATATTACTTAATTCCTCAAAAACTAAAACCATGCTGTTCAGAACTTCCACTAAAACTCTGAAGAACCTCAACTCACTTTTTATCCTTGACTACCTTAGCAATGGCATTTAGATATCTAGGAGCCTGGCTCAATCCCACATTTAACTTCCACCATCATGTAAAAAACACCTGGAAAAAGCTAAACTTCCTACTCTTCTAGGCCAACAAAATCTCCTCATTCCTCTCGTGTCCAATAAGAAATGCTATTGGCAAAAGGATTCTTCTAGGCCAACTTGAATACTGGCTACCTCTTGTACCATCCACCTCCAAAAGAAACTCTGTCACCATATGAACAATCTTTAGCTTCGTGTGTTGCTTCATTGCCCTTTCCCCAAAGAATTAAACCTCCTGTCTTAATCTACTCAGGGTCAGAGCTGGGAAATGACATGATGGCTGATAATTTTGGAGTTCCAATCCCTGAAATTCAGTGGTTGTAACCTAATATGTCAAAAATGGTGTTTTTTAAGTTGTAAACTCTATTCTTTGTTCCCTTAACTGTCCTGCTGTATGAACACTTGGAGACCTGAAGGCCTTGGCATGCAGTGCTTTGAATAATTTTCAGGGTAGCCATGGATCCTGTATCATGGCAGATATGCAAACAGCATTGGATCAAAAGTTTAATATTATATGTGACTCCTGCACTGGCCCAGTAATCAAGGAGCCTCAATCCTCACCACTGGCAACATTGAGGGACGCACACAATGGGAGGATGACAAGTACACATAGTAAAGTACAATTTCCCTTAAGAGCACACAGAGATAACAGTCAGTCTGAGGCAGGTTTCTCCATCTTTCTACAGATCCTCAATAAGACTCCCCACTGGCACAGCTATAGGGTCAAGATCCCAGCTGAGTGGTCAAGCCAAAACCTCCAGCACCCTCTCTGTCCAACCAGTGCTTTGTGTCCCTGCCCAAATAGTTGGCACATACACACTTTGAGATTTGATTTATATACAAACACACACACCTGGGAAAGACTGGCACAGGTTTATTATCTGTGCTCCCTTCTGCCCAAACTGTAAGGTAGTTATCACCACCACCAACCCCTCTTTATTAGCTACTATAAGGCCCTTACAAAGGGTGTCCAATCTTACTGTGTAATGTTACTATCAATCCAAATGGTAGTGTTGACCAAGACTTGCAAGGTTATTAAGGAGTGGCCTGTACAGTGTCACCAAATACATATGCTAGTACTCTCAGAGCTTAAATATGTCTCACAAATATCAGCCATAAATATAGATTTAAATATATTTAATAATAAATAATAAAAGAACAAGACAATACTCAGAAACTTAACACATTGACTTATGAGTTCAAAATCACAGGAATATTTAAAACAACATTGCAGGACAGTCTCAAATAAATACAGAAAACATCTACTAATCTTTATTATATTCCTATCTATATCTAAAAGGGATACTGTGCCCTAAATTTTACTCACAGAGCAACAAGCAGACTGAAGTGCAAAATGTGGTGATGAGGGGATGTTTCCAGGTAAAAGACAAAATACAAAATGCCCAGTCTCCATCTGAGAGAGTTCTTAAATCAATATCACATTTTACTGCTGGGCTAGCTTGAATGACATCACTTTTTGTAACCTGGCTTTAGTTCCAAGGCTAAACAGAAACTTAACAGAATTTACATCTCTGTGTGAGAAATACATATATCTCAGAACTGTGCAGCTGCTAGGAAGTCATAAAGCAATAAAACACTTTTACATTTTAAACCTAGTAACTACTTCTCACCAAGACAATAGAAAAAAACTTCTAGCTCTAGACATCCTGTCTCCTTGCTGCATTGAAACTAACTTTTATAGCACATCATAAAGCATTTAGTTTCAACTTATTTTCTTCAAGTTTTGCAAGTTAACTCTGTTTCTACTATTAAACCATACATTTGCAAAGGTATATAATTTATATACATTTCTGTACTTTTCAGTAGGGTACACTGTGGACACATCCTTGAAGCTCAGTAGTGTTCAAGCCCTATTCAACACACACGTCTGTACCAATAGTTTAATATACACATAACATATAGTTCTAATACATTTGGTAACACAAGCAATAGCATCATGCTGGTATTCACAAATGACATGTAACTATTTACAAAATTCCAGATAGCTATATAAATTATATTAATATTTTCAAATGACATATAACTATTTACAAAATTCCAGCTAGCTGGGATGGCAGTCTTTACCCTGTGTCACACCATATCCTTCTTTATAAGCCATATCCTTAAAGACTGATCAGAAATTAAACTGTTGATGGTTATGAACTCAGAAGATATTCAAACCTTATCAGTAAGGGTGAATTTTCTTCAGTGGGCTTCAGTGCTTCACATGATTTCCATTTAAACCTTCCAGTCAGCACAAGGAGATTGAGATGCTGAAACAGCAGCTCAGTATTTAGAAAGTAGACACCATAGGACCAACATGCGGCCCCTGGGTTTAAAAGAAGGTACTGAAGGATTGGACATGCAAGACTTCCTAGAAAAACATTCTCCATGTGCCCTGGGGATCATTGATCACATTAATATTAAAAGGGCTCAGGCCAGTTAATCAAGACCATCGGTCGCACAACCATTAAGGCATATCATTTTTGGCTGCTCAACTATGTGGACAAGGAATACCTTTTTAAAGCAGCCAAAGAAGGGAAGACCTTTCAATTATTAGATCCAAAAATACACCTGGTGCAAGACTACTCAAAACAGGTGTTAGACAAGATTAGAGCGTTCACATGTTTGTTCTTTAGTCTTAAAAATGGTTTCTGTACATATTTTAAATTTCCAGCAACCTTGACACATGTACATAACAATAGGAGGCATACTTTCCAGAACCCTGATTCATCAGATCCGATGAAGCACATTGTTATGTGTGAAAGTGCTTATTTGATTTAAATTAGTTATTTTATTGAAGTTCATTAAATTTATGGTTTAGCTATGGTGGCCAGACTGTTTTTTGGTCAGTTATGGATATTACAGATGGACATTTGGTTGTTTGCATTATTTTCTTATTTACATTATAGGATGACGTATTTATCAGTCTACTCCTGAAAGCAGATTAAGCTTTTCTGGTGGGAACAAATTCTAGCTCTTCAAATGATGTTCTTCTATCCTAAACTCCTCTACATTCTAAGACATCTTCCTACTCCACCAGCATATAAATGGCTTCAGAAGCTCAGGTATCTAAAGACTCAATTTTTTTGGAGAGGGAAAAGATGTAGCCTACTAATGGCTGTCCTATTTCTCCTTCAAGGGCTGTTGGATGTGTGTTGAGTAGCATACAAAGAGGCAGTCCAACCCTATGTTAACACATTACCAACAAATTTTCCACTGTGGGCTACTCTTTAGGCTTGTATTCTGGGTAGTATATCACATACCGCCCTCATCTGCTACAGATTATCCCCCCCCCACTTGGTGGATGGGTCACCCTAACCATAGTCTAGATTTTGTAAGGAAACTTAGCAAACAGCACTCTTATCTGGACCTCTGGCATTTAAAACACCAGTCTAAGGGTAACGTTGTTAAAGATAGTAGGTAAATTAACCATTGGAGGTCTTAGGCTACAAAGGCAATTTGTACAGTAAATCAGCTACTAAATGAGGTGGATAGAGGCATGTGAATCTTGATCTCCCCTGCTCATCTGCAAACCTTCTTTCAGCTCCATTCCTCTGAGTTCTGGAGGTACCTGCAGCTAAGACATACCTTCTTGCATTCTCTATACTATCTCACTGGGTACCAAAAAGTGTGTCTCCTCTCTGAAAGTTATTGATACATACTTATTGTTCTCTCTGCCACTTCTTAACAAAGCTGATCAGATGGCCATAGAACATATTAACATATTCAAAGGTGAACAGATGGGACAACTTTAGAGAAGCAAATTTTCCTCCTGCATCTGCTAATAAAACCCCTAGACTTTTGATGCATCAGTTAAAGCTTTTGTAACTAGTATACCAGACTGCTGCAAAGTTGCAAGACTTATTTTATTTTATTTATTTAACATTTGTTTTGGGAAAGTCCAGCTAGGCCAGAAAGTGCCCATTTTCAGTGGAGACCTGGGGGAAAAAAGATCCACAATCACAATCTTTCAAAAATCAAGTACAGAAGTGTAATTTTACATTACAAAAACATCAAGTACGAATATCATATTACACTACATATTACACAAAAGAGTGAAAAATGTTGTAATGAGAAAAACATAGAACATATATTTAATTTTAGAGTGCAATGAAAAACGATAACATGAGTCGAAGAAAATATGTGAGGAAAAACTCAGTCATCACATTATTTGTTACATAGATTAGTATGCAATAAATGAGACCCGAGACAATTTTAATAAAATATTTAAAGAGATATTGGAGATTTTATTTATTTATTTGACATTTGTATACCGGGAATGTCCGACTGGGCAAAAGCCCATTTTCAGTGGAGGCCCATTGAGAAAAACTCCAGAAAAACACATTTACATATCTATAAGTTATACATTACAATTCAGATACAGTACCGCATGGGTACAGAGCATAAAAATGAACAAACAATAAAGTCCTGTTATATAAAATAATAAAGTAATAAAGGCAAACCAACTGTAGTTTTAGTGAGCTATAAAATACAGGCACTTATCTGAAAAGACTGGAAGTTATTGTAGAGAGAATGGGGAAGAGTGCAGAGAGAGGAAAAACAAGTAGACGTACAGAAATGAGTTAGCAGGTGAAAGTATAGAGAGAAGGTAGAAAGGGTGAGAGACTTAAGGCCGAGAATGTAACAATTTCTGTGCACATATCAGCAGTGAGATATTGAATGAAGAATTATATTGGAAAAAGGCACTGGCAGATCCAGTTGTTGGATAGGTAATCTTTTAGTTGAGATTTGAAGGAAGAGTAATGGGATAAATGCCGGATAGATTTATGAATAGAATTCCAGGTTTTTGCAACACAGTGTGAATACAGACTAACTCCAGGAGATTTATATGGTTTATGAACAGGTAGCAGGTGCTTGTCAGAAGATTCCAAGTGACAATATGGGGAGTAGTATAGGAGTAAAGTTGATATTGCTTGTGGAACAGATGGGTAGTACAGTATTTTGTGAGTTAACATGAGTTATTGAAATGTTAACAGAAGGGGGAGTTCTAACCAGTGTAAGGCTTTGAGTGAGGAGCAATGATGAGACATGGGGGGCTGTCCAGTGGTGAACCTAGCTATCTTATTGTAGCATTGACTGAGTTTTGTTTTTAGGAATGAGTGTAGATTGTTTAGGATTGGGGAGGTATACAGTAGTGACAGTATATGATATGAAGTGGTGAGAGCTTATTTGGAGGAGTTATTTCAGAATTTTCTGACTGTGCAACATGCCTAGTTTTTGTGTGTGGTCCTTTTTATGCAATTGTTGATATGCAGATCAAACTTGAGGTTGCAATCAATTGTAACGCCAAGTACCTTGGTGTGAGAGACAACATCAATTTTAGTGTTGTTTAGGGAAGTAATTGAGAAGTTAGTATTAGGAAAGGGGGGATTTATTAGGTAGGAATATCAGTAGTTGCATTTTTTTTTTTTGGGTTGAGTAGCAGTTGTTGATTGGTGAGCCAAATTTCAATGGAGTTAAAAGCTTCTTGTGTTCTGTTTTGAAGATGGGAAAGGTTGTCTGATGAACAGATTAAAGTAGCATCATCGGCATATTGGATAAGGGTAGCTTGTCTTGCAGAGGTGTGGAGAGGATCTATAGAGATATTAAAAAGAAGCGGACCAAGGATCGAGGCTTGTGGTACGCCAGTACGAACTGATAGATAGGCAGAGAGTTTGGAGTTCCACTTCACTGATTGATAGTGGTCAGAGAGGTAACTAGTGAACCATTGTAGGGAAGAGTTGGTTAAGCCAAGTAGAGAGACTTGGGATAAAAGTTTAGGGTGGGACACAGTTTTGAAAGCCTTGGAGAGATCTATGAATAGAGAAGATACATGGTTGCCAGTATCACATGCTTTGTTTACTATATCTGTGAAAGAAAGAAGAGCAGTGGTAGTGCTGTGTGCAGGGCTAAATCCGTGTTGTGCCGGAGATAGAAGATTGTTGTGAAGAAGGCACTGAAGTAACTGTTTATGGTTAAAATTTTCAAGAATTTTTGAGAGTGGTAAAAGAATAGCAATGGGCCTGAAGTTAGATATTTCAGTGGAGGTACCTTCTTTATGAAGGGGAAGGACAGAGAATTTTTTTCCAAAGGGTAGGCACATAGGCTTTTTTGATAGATCGGTTTATTTGGATGGATACTGGATAGGCTGTAGAGTCAGCTGCCATTTTTAGATAGACATTACGGAGATTATCCGCAGATGTACAGCAAAGTTTTTGTTTGTTTAGCAAGGATTTAATAAGAGAGATAGCTACTGGTTGGATAGAGAAGTTGTTAGGATATGTACTTTTATGCTGGCTTAGAGACAGTGGGAGATGTTGGGATATGGGTGGGGCATGGGTTATTAGAATTAGAGGCAGGTGCAGGTGAAGCTAGGAAATTGTTAGAAATAGCAGCTATACTGTTAATGAAATATGAGTTGAACTGAGTTGCTATATTAGAGGAAGTGTTGTCGGTAGAAGGCTGAGGGGAAGAATGCTTACTAGGGTGTAGAATTTTGTTTATGGAATTCCAAAAAGCTTTTGTATTACTTTTATGCTGGTATTGTGACTTTAAGTAAATTTTTTTTTATTTAAGTTGACTTGGGTTTTTACAAGGTTGTGTAGTGTTCTATAGTGTAGATTTGTTGAAGTTTTCTGTTTAGTATAGGTTACCCAGGCTTTATCTCTTTTTTGCATGAGAGATTTAATATGGTTAGTAGGGGGGTGTAATTATTTTTGACTCGTTATTTTCTAACAGGGGCAAGTTTATTTAATATGTCAGTGGACAGAGAAGGAATATACATGTGAGACTGTATTTATATATGTTAGCAAAGGACACTGGAAGAGAAGGGGTAAAACAGCTAGTTTACTTCTTACATTAAGAAAAATAGTGTTAATTGGACCGACTATTGGGCCATGGAAGTGCTTATCTCAGAGCTCTAAATAGTACTGGAGACAACATGCCTGGAAGAAGCCTTTATTCTTTAGCTCAGTAAAAACAGGGGAGCCCCTTGCACAGCCATAAGCATTGGTAAAACTTTAGATATACATCTTATCACATTTATTGCTAATATCATGTCTCAAGCTTCAAAAATAGTGTGAGAACCTAGTGAGAACCTAGAGTCTGGTGACCAGATGAAAGGTCATTCTGCCAGCCATCTTTGAAATTTTAGATATTACAAAGAGAAATCTCTCAGTATTGAGTGTTCTGTCTTGTGCCTGACAACAAGAAGGACCATTCACCACATCATCTGCCTTGCTCTATTAAGTAAGTAGGGAATAGTAATTCTCCTAGATTCAGTCAGGAATTAGATATGGTTTTTCTTTATTTGTCTGAGTCTGTCCATCAATGTTATTTTCAATATGTCCTGTGATTTGAACTCTGTAGTTTACTGTAAATATATATTCAGTATGTTTATGCTCTTATATGTATTAGTAAATATAGTTAAAACGTTTATTGAGGCTGGTCCTTTTAGAATGTATTTAACCTTTGAGAGTGCTTATATTTATTACCTTATGTATTAGTATTACTATTACACAGTATAATTGGACATACTTTGTCAACTGACATAGAGTAGCTGATTGTGGAGTGTCTGGTGGCAGTGATAACTACCTTATACTCTGGGCAGAAGTAAGCACAGCAGCTAAATCTGAGCCAGCCTTTCCTGGGTATGTGTGTGTGAAAAATCAAATGTCACAGTGTGTGTGTGTGTGTGTGTGTGTGTGTGTGTGTGTGTGTGTGTGTGTGTGTGTGTGTGTGTGTGTGTGTGTGTGAGCTACTTGGAGCAAGGACATGCAGCACTAGTTTCACAGCGAGGGTGCTGGAGGACTTGGCTTGGAAACTCTGCTGAGGACTTAACTCTACAGTTGTACCAGTAGGGAGTCTTACTGGTAGACAGATATATAAATCCAGACTCCGGGCTGACTGCATTCCCTGTGTGCTCTTAAGGGAAATTGTACTTGGTCCAGAGAGCTGCATCTGGAAACACTGAGTGTATCCATTTGGATTCCAAGTGAATGACCCACTCTGGCATCAGTGGTGAGGATTCAAGCTCCTTGATTACTGGCCCAGTGTGGGGACATCACAGCCCTAATGGATTCAAGAAAGCTTGCTATTAGAAAACCATAAATGGAAAAGGTTTTCTAGTTGGTGCCTACAACATAACCAAACAAAGATTCAAGATCGGTTATTTTCTGGTTTCACAACATTTGAGTAAGTTATAGTTTAAAAATCCAACTAAAGATACAACACGGCAGAGTATCTAAAATAAAATACTTTAATAAAGTAAACACAGGTCAGTGCTTTCACACTCAAAATGCTTCATCAGACCATGGTCTGATGAAGCACTTTGAGTGTGAAAGCTATAACCTTACTTGTTTTTCACAATTTGAGTAATTACTATAGTATTGCCTTTCTTACTCTTCCATCAAGGTTCATTTGTCAGCCATTTCAGCATTTCTGCCTATGGATCCTCCTCTTTCAATGCATTCTCACATCAAAATGTCTTCTAAAAGTGTTTTGCATAGAGGCCTCCAAGAAAACTAATGGCCTCTTCTTGGGATCTTAGTTTTGTGTGAGAAAAGATAACACTTGCTGTGTTTGAACTTGCTAATCTGAATGACTTAAGGTTCTTTACTTGGAAAACTGTTTAACTGATTTCTCTGTCCTCTGCAAGAGGGGTTTCTGAGTTTCAAGCTCTTATGGTGAGTCACCCCACCTCACTTTCCACAGAGACATGGTTTCTTTGAGAACTGATCCTTCTTTTATGCCTAAAGTTATATCCAAGTTTACTTGAAGCAAAACTACCCATCTAGCCTTTCTGTTTTCTGAACCTAAAAATGAGAGATAGCAAATACTCCACACCTTGGATGCCCATAGACAACTCAGGTACTCTCTTGACATTACTAAATTTTTCATATCTTCAGATCAGTTTATTTCTTGTGAAGGTAAGAAGAAGGGATACCCTGTGTTAGAACAAACTATTTCCAAATGGTTGTCTCATGCTATTAACATTTGTTATACCCACCGCAACCAAACTATCCAACGTAGGGTAAAGGCCCACCCTACCAGAGTCTTGGCTTCATCCATGGCTTTTTGGAAAGGGTTGGAGTCTAGAAGCATTCTAGAAACTGCAACATGGTCATCTATATGTACATTTATAAGGTAGTACAAGCTTGACTCCCTGTCTAGGTCTAGATCAGGCAGTTCTAGGTCCATTTTTCAGGGGCTCCTGGATCCTTGTCCTTCTACTTCATAAATGTAGTACGCTAGGGTGATCTACTCATATAGCTAAGGATACTGCAGCAGTGAATAACTTGATGAACATAGTAGTTGTGCAAATAAACTCACTATAACAATAGATGTTCGATTGATCACTGCTGCAGTGACCACTCCCTCCCTCCATCACACTTGCTTCTTGATGTATTATTTATGCCAGGCTGTGAATAATTATTTTTTGTTGCTCTTAGCATTGTCCTTTCAAGGTTAAACTTCCATCTATCTGTTGGCATGAAAGCCCTAAAGGGCTTGGCACCCAAACCTATCTTTTTGTCAGCTTAGCTTGAGATAACTGATGGTTTGGATGCATGGAATGTGCCCTGAAACTTTGGAAACTGGATGGCTGTTATATCCTTGGCAGGATATTACCCATAGAGCTGAGGCTACTGCACTGATCATTTAAACATCTACTGTTGTGGTAAGCTACCTTACATAACTGTACTTTCTACTTCAGCACATCATAGTTTAATGATTTTGGTATCATGTTATTTTTTACATCTTACCCCTTTCAGATGTTGTCAGCAATTAATTGGTAAGTTACTTAGTTAAGGAAGTCAGACCCAGAAATTTCCTAGTATCTTGTCTTTAACCTTACACTGTCTTCCCAGTCATGCCAGTTTGTGGCTGCAATCTCAGCAAATGCCATTATTGTGAATCTATGTAGCTAAAAAACACTTTCAGCAATATAGAAATGAGGTGTTTGTCCTGCAGATGGAAAATCCTCTTGTATGCTCTATGTTGTGAGGGGTGAGACACCCATACTACTATTTTGTGTATATATATATATATATATATATATATATATATATATATATATATTGAATAGAAGTTACAATACTGACAGAAATAGCTGAACAAACTTGATGTGTCCCCCATCCCCGCCATCCAGCCATTTCTCACCTACCCTACACCTAATAGCTTTATTTTATCTATTGTTTCTTATAATGTTTAAATGAGATATGATATTTGGCTGTAGGTGATGATCACTGTTAATGTGACAATGCAACCTCATGTACGAAATGGAAAAAAGGTGGTTGAGGCCAATGCTGATGCTGATATACGGACTGCTTTTTTCTAAATTGTATATGCATGTTACCTGTTCTAATGCCTTACCTTAATACCTCCAAAGTATAGGACTACACATTTTTTTTCTGTCCAGATGTTTCTTACGTTTATTCAGTGTATTGCCTCCATCTTTCCAAATTACGTGATGCAACTATCGTATTGTTCTTTTTCTTTTCTTAACTCTAAATTAGAAATTAGCCCTCATCCTTTCTGACCACTGCTAGTTTAAATCCTTTGTATTGCTTTTATGTTTTGTATTGTAATTTGTGCAGGAAAAAATGTTTTGTATACTTTTTGAGCATTTCTGGACAAGCAGAGTTAGCCGGGTTAACAGAATATAAATAAATGCATTAATTTGTCCCATTCTACTTTTGTCATAACTCAGTGTATCACAATCTAAAGAAATGCTACAGTAGAGGGACTAAATGCACAACTCCATGCATTGTTGGCACAAAGCAAAATATAAACTAATTAAAAGTAAAAATTAAAATAAAAGAATAAAAATAACCACAGACTGCATCCTAAAATACAAAACAATGAAAAAGTAAAGTTAGTTCACATACTTAAAAACAACAATAGCAAAAACAAAATAAGCTTAAACTCCTCAAATATGAATCTGTAACATAGAACTATATACTAACCTAATCCTAAGATATTAAAATACTACCTAGCTAAAATATTCAAACACTACCACTGTAACTGAACCCTTTTCACAACCACGGCACATCTACAGGTTAAAATTAGAAATCCCTTGATAGCAGCCTAGAAATCCCCTGATAGCAGCTTTGATGATGACCTCTGCAGTCATCTCATGTCCCATTGCAGAACAAATAGTCTGACTTATTAGGGATGGGATGATGACCGGAAGTTAGAAGGGAATAAAAAAAAAAAAAACACAAAGAAAGGAAGAAGACGAAGAAAAAGAAATACAAATGAGAATCATGCAGCCAGTCAGAATTTCTATTTCTTTCTCTTTCCAGTTTACGTACCATGTGGTACATTGGACAATGAGCAACTCTCAGAGCTTGTTGTTTCTGTAACAGGTACAGGTTCTCTAGTCTCAAGTTTCTAGCCCAAAGCCCATTACTACTCGGAGGGTGCACCATACACATTCATACACACTCACTCCTAGGGCCGATTTAGAGTCTCCAGTCCACCTACTGCATGTCTTTGGAATGTAGGAGGAAACCAGAGCACCTGGACTAATCCCACACCAACACAGGAAGGACAGGTAGATGAAGATAGAATGCACCCTGGCTGAGAATTAAAGCAGAGAAACACTTAGTGTCAATTGACAAAGCTAACTGCTACACCACATTGCCTCCCAGTCAGAATTTCAATACTGGCAAATCAGTCCAGAAAGTAGAAAAAAATATCCATCTATCTCTATAAATATAGATATAGCTATAGCTATAGCTATAGAAATAGATATAAATATAGCTACAGGTATAAATATAGATATAGAAATAGATGTAATGGGAGCCTAACATTTCATTGACAAGCATAATCACTGGCACACACATCACTGAAATGACATTGTCAAATCACTTTAACATCGATCCACAAAGTATTGAAAAAACAGTGCTTTTTTGCAGAGGGACATGCCCTCCCCCTAAAACCCCCATATCCTAATACTTATATATACCAAATCCGAGATCACACTGCAATTGGAAAAGGGCATGTTCCCCTTACCTCGCTGTACCATGGTCTCTCTCTCTCTCTCTATATATATATATATATATATATATATGTGTGTGTGTGTGTGTGTGTGTGTGTGTCTGTGACATACCTACCATTGGCCAAATGTTACACAGCTACATAGTTAATCCCTTGCTGCCATCAGTTGGGTAGACGTTTAATATGGCAGTCTCCTGCATACTGTATAAGTACTTGCTTTCTCCAATATAATTGTCAAGTTGACTTTTAAACATTTTCAAGGTTCCTGATTCTGTAAGACTTATGGGAAGAATGTTCCACAGTCACATTATGCTTTGGGTAATAAAACCATCTCTTTTTTTATTTTTTTGTTATGAACAAAAATCCCCTTTTCCTTAATCCTCCAGGTTGATCTTTTAATGAATGGCATAGAGTTTTCCTCAATATTTCTTCTGTAGAAGC
Source organism: Protopterus annectens (assembly GCF_019279795.1). Lineage (NCBI taxonomy): Eukaryota > Metazoa > Chordata > Ceratodontiformes > Protopteridae > Protopterus > Protopterus annectens. The sequence continues at coordinate 1,015,817,292 of NC_056746.1, read as the reverse complement.
CCTGAATGCTAGGCACAACTCATCACTTACTAATCTATAAATGATGCTGTAAAGATTTAGATGTTTTAATCTTTTTTCATCCTTCAAATTTCTCAACCATTCGATTAGTATATCTCTTTTGTATTGATTCAGTAGTTACAATATCTGTCATGGATACAGTGCAAAATGTTAATTTATACTCAATAATTTGTTATATTAATGTTGTAAATAATGTCATTAAGACCTTTGGGTCCCTCAAATACATTGTACAAAAGATAAATCCAATCCAACTTGTGGCTCAGACTTTAATGTCCTGTATATGGAGCTTGAAAGAGTAATCATTACAAATGATTGTCCTAAGATCCCTAATCTGTTTTACCACTTTAAGTTCTTGACCACTCATTTCTAATGTCAGTTCTTTGTGGTGTCTAAACTGCAAAACTTTTTTTTTTTAATAATTAAACTTGAGACCTATTCTGGTTGCCCATAACAAGATTTTATTTAGTGACTAAATTTAAATAATTGACATCCTTAAGATTTTTTTATCACAGCTCCAGCTTTACAATTGTCTACATATTTGCAAGTTCCAACTTTGGTTGGATGTAGGCAAACCAATCACCACTTTAGACTGTTATAGGCTCCACATAGGGTTTAAGGGGGGGCTCGCCCCTCTGCAAAAATCACTGTTTTTTCTAGTACTTTGTGGATCAATGTTAAAGTGATTTGACAATGTCATTTCAGTGATGTGTGTGTCCAGTATTAATAATAGACAACTACCTAGAAGTTTTACCTTTAAATTTAATACATTGCTCCTGTTCTTTTAACCAGATCATTATCCAATTCAAGACATATGTATTTAAATTTAAACAACACAAATATTCATTTATTTGATCATGATGTAAGAAGCCAAAGGCTTTTAAGACATCCAGGTAAATTACCAAACAAGTCTTCCCTTTGTCTGTAAAAAAATATTTTCTCATTGAAATTGGATTGACGTATTAATATGGTACCTTTGATAAATCTAAACTGTCTGCCATCCATTTCTATGCTGTATTTATTTTCTCTGACTGACTGCTGTAATACGCCTCTCAAATCTTTTACCAAAAGTATTCTGAGATGGAGTAGTCAGCTATTTTGAATATGGTTGTAACAGAATATGTCTTTCAAGTCTTTCATGATATATCTCATACAAAATTTGAATTACCCTTTTGTTTCTCATGTCAAGTTCCTGAAGTCAGTTTAAACTAACCTTTATTCTCTATAATTGTTGGTTGTCATCATGTAATAACAGGGATAGTTGCTAAAAGTGTGACAGCGAATTGATGCACTGGTTTCCTCTTTCTCATTCCTCTATTTTATATTGTTGGGGAAAAAAGCAGCCTTTGTGTTGACAAACCACTCCACTGAAATAGACTGTCAAACAATTTAATGGTTTAACTTCCATCACTAATGATATAAGCCATCAAATGTGTAATGTTAATGACCCTTCCCATAAACTAAACAGACTACAATGCATAACTTGCAAAGAAATTGTATTCATTTAACCAAAGACAGGTTTAAGCAAATCATTACCAGCAGTATTGCAATGTAGAGACTATCAACTAGAGGTCCTCAACTTGCAAAATGTATAATCATTTAATTAGTCAGATTCCGAGTTTTGCCAACAATTTACAAGACTTCATTAATCTAGATTTGATGAAAGTTTTATGTGAGGGTGGGAGTTTTAGGACTTCATTACAGTGAGTTAGGCTGTTGCAATATTAAATATTTTCCTGGATTTACAGAACGCTTTGAAATATGAAATGAAATGGGGGTTTCTCTTTTTTTCTCATCATTTCAAGCAATCTTAGGACAGGATCAATAGATGTGACTGTCTTTTATTTTGTTCCCTAATTACTGTCTTTTTGGTTTGCAGTATATACCACTGATGCACATTTACTGTAGACTTTATGTTCAGAGCATGGAGCATCGGGCAAGTGGCAACAGGGCCTTGAGAGCTTCTGCCTGGATGAGGGGGGTCAGGGAGAGCCCCCCATGATGGAAATCTGTAAAAGCATAGGAGAACCATAGTGGTAGCATGAGTGAAGCTTTCCCAATATAAAAAGTGCTCCCTATAGCCCTGGAGAAAGGAACTAGTCAAAATCTTTGGTTCATTGTTACTTTCATACACATTTGTTAAATCTATCCCTCTATAAAACAGTTGTGTGAAGCAGTCTGACTGGACACTCTCGTACATCTAGCTAGTGTTTATAATCTCACAGTCTAATTCATTCATCCTGCTTGTTCAGGGCTGATGTAACAGGTGTGTTAATAGCTGATATGTTTTGTCACAAACATTAATAATGTGATATCATAGACTGTGCTAAAAACTTAAAATCCTTTTCATCGGAAGTGAGAATTAGAAAAGATGAGGCCAAGCAATAAAAAGGGGTTATTTAGGTAAAGTACCACTGTACACTGTATTTGCTTCTGTAGGGATCTGAGCCAAACTATACTATACTATACCTCAGTGAGAGGCGAGGAGAAAAAAACACTAAACAAAATTAAGGCTGCCTTTTCAGTTCTACAAAGCTAGCATTATTAGAACTGAAATATTGGTCAGTTTCCTATTCACTAGAAATCTCACTCAAGTAACTATGAGGTCTGCATGAACACTAGTTCATTTAGCAAAGGGACACAGTCTCTGAAAGAGAAAGAAAAAGAAAGGTAGTCAGTGCAACTGTGAATTAAGTGTAGTACCTTCCCTCACCCAGAAATATGCTGATCTGAGAGAAGCTTATCATACCATATGCTCTGTGCAATGTACCCAGTTAGAAAAGCGTAATAAATTCATCCCGCCTTTGCTAATCAAATATATACTGAAACCAGTCTAGTAAGGTGAATACTTGAATGTCTTGAAGTGTCAGACTTTACTATATATTTCCCATATTTGCACTTTCAGTCATCCTCGTCCAAGAAACATAATTACTGACCTCACAATTTCAATTGGAATAAATATACTGGATTGCGATTACCTAATGTCAATGTGGCAAACTTGTTTTAGTCAAAATAAATGAAAGTTTAACACTTACAGAGTAATGCAGTTAGAATTAAAATAATAGTGAGCAGTAAAACTGATTAGCCATTACAAATATGTCTGCTTGTTTACACTGTAACACAGCTTTTAATGGTACCTTAAAAAAAATAGGCTTAGATAAAAAGCAAATCCATACTTTTAGAATATAATCTTTCTTTCATTTCCCCAGATGTTCGGCTTCTTTCAGATCTAGTGAAATGCACATCCTGGACACTCCTGTTGCTGGTAGGAGGCATAAACCTAGAACCAGGTTCTAATGCTGTATTTCAGCCATGAACATTAGGCATTTTTATTGCGTAAAACTTTAACAATAAATAAATATGTAAGCAAACAAATAAAATAGAACTATCTCACTATTCTAGCATCAAAAGATCAAAATTACAAGCTGCTAAATTATTTATTTGTAAAGGAAGTAGTCAACACAGACTGGTGAAACAACACTGGGCCCAAGTGGGCTAAAGTGGCTCTGCATTTTTTTTTTTAATGTAGTCTTTTAAGGGAATGCAGATGTGGATTCTTGTGACTAATTATCATGGCATAAAATACCACAGATGGAAGATCAGATATTTATGCTGTTGAAGCTTTACTACATTGGAACTTAGTTTATTGGTCATGTAGTATTTTGTTTTTTGGTTACTAGAATCAGAAAAAAAAGGAAGGCATAAGTTATATTTTTGTTTAATACTGTTCCTCTTGTCTTTGAGTTTTTGCAACATGAGAGTTAGAATATGTTGGAAGGAATATGAGTTTGTAGTCTTATCCCCAGGTTATAGGGTACGGGGGATAATTGCTGTGCAGTATGTGTTGAATAGTTTGATCATTTGCATCTTGACTATGCAAAGATGCGCTTAGTCATAGTAAATCCATTTTCCACTTAGTTCATTTATTCATTATTTCCTTTTCCAGTACTCACTTTATTCTTTTCAATGTTTTATTTTCCAACAAGTAATGGATCCAGTGCTTGACTGGTTGCCCATCTATCACACACACACACACACACACACACACACACACACACACACACACACACACACACACACATATGCATTGCCATACATATTTTACACATACTGGCAGTTTATAGACTCAGCAGTTCCCCTAATTGTATACCTCTCATCCTCCTAGAGTGAGAAATCTGGAAAAAGCCATAAATAAAAGTGGAACAAAGGCCCAAAAATAGGGACTATGTTTAAATATTGTTCTTGCAAACTTATAAAATTGATAGAATAACAGGTTCTGCATTAGCATGAATTTTCTAAAGGGTATGAAGTCTGAAACTCAAATGTTTGTGATTATTTACTTCAGGCCTTAAAGATTTGCCACTAATTTTTCAGAAAACCACAATTTTATGAAAAAACGGACCACAAATATGAAGCAAAATTCCAGACATTCTGTGAAAATCTGTACAGTTGAGAGATATGGATAGGATACCAGAAGATTTAATGAAAGCCCATGCAGATAGGATACCAGAAGATTTAATGAAAACCCATGCAGATGGCAATTAAGCAGGAAAACAAATAAAAGAATCAAGCACTATGAGCCAGCAACATAAAATGCTGCACCACTTTGCAACCAGTTTTCAACTTAGCTCAGAAATATGTCCCAGTAATTACAAGAAGATAGAATGGAGGGAGTCAAAAATGGCTCACTCATGCACAATATAAACTCTGCATGGCCCAAATGGAAAACTGCTGTCTGCCAAAAAAGAAACTTTACTCATTCTTAGGAACACATGTGAAGAAGCTCTGAAAAATAAAATGCATTACCTAAAACAGGGTAAAGCCACATACTTTGAAAACCCTAGATACTTCTGGAAATCAGTTAACTGTTTTGCAGGTAGAAAGAGAAAGCACTGCAGGTCTATCCATTATAACCACTAGTAGCAAGTCTCTTTTCTCTCTACAGATTAATTGATTGATTCAGCTAATCACTTTGACTACATTTCAGAATATACTGTCTCCTTTGCCTTGTATGCATTCTTCCCTCTCCTGGTCTGTGAACTGAATAATTTATGTAATGTTGCTTAGGTTATATGAGACATAACAATATATGTGAAGTAATGTTTGTAAATGTGGACTTCTTAATACAATTTGATTACTTTTATATAAATGTAAATTTGCATATGTCACAAGTGATAATTCAATAAAGGTGTTTTAAAAAACAAAGTAAACAAATACTGGATGTCACAGACCATAAATCAACACACCAAATGTACACAGACAACCTTGGAAGCTCAATGGATCCTTAAATTATACAAGGTCATTTGCAGAGAATTTTTCCTGATCTTGAAAAATCTGTAATCATACAAGCAACAAAATATCATCTGTTACAGCATATTTTAATCAGCACAAACCCATTATACTGGTACCAACCCTTGCAAAATTGTGTGGAAAGCATGCAAACAAGCAAATAATTAACTGCATTAACCAACATGGACAAGTAAGTGATATATAGTATATCTTTGGAAAACATACAAGTATAGATATTTGGCCTTCTCAATTACTCTGTCCTCTAAAGTTTGGAACATAGCAATACATTTCCTTAGCGCTAGCTAAAGCCCTCAAAAAGATTAATCATGCTTTTCTCTGAAGAAGAATGCTTTGATGGTAACCTTTTACAATAGCTGGTATTATCCAATACATAAAACATTCAATGCCATGCTGAACAAGGGCTCATACAGATCTTAATAATACCCACTTTGGGTTATGCAAATAGTGAGCACTTAGGCCTGAACATTTCACTGTTTTGATGAATATTCTTCCCAGTTCCCTATGAAATGCCATCATGACAATGATTTGAGACTATGGCAATCCATACATGATGCCACAGAACTGACAAAGTGCATTCCAAATGTTCAGTCCAAACAACAATCAAATGTTGTTGTTTGTTTTTCAGCTTTTCAGTAAGGGGTCGCCACAACGGAACTCCGGTCCACTAATGATTGGCAGTAGATTTTTACGAAATGCAGAGGTGTCAGATCGACGCCCAACCTTCAACTAAGGCACGCCCATTAACGCACGCATGTCTTTTGAACGCTACCCAACCAAAAACAACAATCAAATATCGTACAAAAACAAAATTGAATGTTATTTGTAACATCCTAGTGATTCTGCCATTATGTTTATCATTAGAACACTGCTGCATTATACTAAGCTATATGTAATATCTCATAATATCCCGTCAAGGGAGAGGACAAGCTGGACAGCTTCAGTAGCTGTAGGGCACCTTCCACACGCACTATCAACTACCACACACAATGGAAACAGCATAAAAGCATTATCTAGAGCACAAAAACTTCAAAACTTTCTTGCCACCAAACACTGTGCTCCTTCGTGGGGTTTCGGTGACTGATGATCAACTAGCACATCATCAAAGCTGGGTAGATAAGTTTCTCATTTGGGATTACCTTCCACTGTCTTTTGACTGATTGTCACACAAAGCTTTTCCCTCAGAACAAACTGTCAATGTGTAGCTTCTCTCAGAGAATTCCTGTGTAAAATTGTTTTTTTTTTTGGGGGGGGGGAGGGTAAAACATCAAACTTTTTCATCAGGAATTTTTGTGCAGGCTGGAATTTTTTATTGACTGGATGGTCTGGGAGAAATATTATCACAGAAATGTATTTTTCTGTCATGGATTATGACTGTCTCCTTGGTGCTTTGCTAAGTAATTATCAGGCACCTTTTTTGGTAACCATTTGAAATGTCGGGACCCGCTAGAGCAAGTCCTGAAATACAGAGACTGAATGGCAGAAAAGATTGGACTTGTATATACCAAGTCCGAGATGCCATTCCTCAGAATATTCCCTTTTCTCTGATATCTGGCAATCACAGAGATGGTGTATGTAAGTTCGGGGGGTGGGGTTGAGAGGCTTGCCCCCTTACAAAAATAAGTTTTAAGGAGATGAGCAATCTTTGAGATTCACTCTTCTCCTGTGTTTATGGTATTTTTTTTTTAGTTTGTTACCACTCAGCATTTCCTGTGCCAACATTTCAGTAAAGAACCCTTTTTTCAGCTGTAAGCTGGTCTTTAGATCCTGCAGGGATTCCTTAATTTTTAGTTCATTTTTGCGAGGAAAAGAGTAATATTTATGCATTCCTTTGTTGTGAGGTACCAGAGTAAGTCCATGCAGTGCTTGTCATTGATTTACCTCAGAAATGTCCTGTTTTTTTGTGAAAAAATGCCACATACTCTTCTAGGCTCTGTTATTTAACTCTGAGACTCCTTTTATTGCTAGAACATGAACCAGGGTCATGCTAAGTCTATCACTCCCTCCCCAAGAGACAAGAAGAAGAAGATATTAAGGAAGCGTCAGTGTTAAAGCCAGCTTCCTGTATGCCTCAGCCTATGATGGGTGACTCGGCTCTGGCCATCTGTTGTTCTTCAGACTGCTCATCTTTTTCTTCTGGACATTCTGGTGTTGCTTTCCATTCTGTGTGGCATTACTGTTGCCTTTGCAGAGTAAGGGAGAACCCCTCCTTCAGGTTCCAGGAAGGTATAGTGAGGTGCTCCTTTGCTATACCACACTGAGGAGCTACCTTCCTGGAGTAGAAGCTGTCAAGCTGCTGTTCCCCTGTGGGACCTCCTAGTGAAAGGAAGTTAGACATATTTCTTTTCCTAAAGCAGGTAGCTGGCTGAATTTAGCAAAAGGGTTGTTGAGAGCATTTCAGTTTCTGAATAACAAGAGGCAAAGAATTTCTTCCTTATCAGATCATGATTACCAGTATGAAGAATGGGACTGGAACAGTGTTTCTCATGCTCCCCTTGCACAAGGTGGGGATTCAGATTCTTAAGAGAGCTTTTTCCTCAGATTCCGTTTCTGAAGAATGGTATTTTTTTTAATAATGTTGCCAAAATGAGGGATTTTTTTTTAAATGGGAAGAAAAGACTTATCTGAAACTCAACAAAGATATTACACTTTGTTACAGGTAGAGTTCCTTATCCAACACCCATTCCTCCTGTATTGTCAGCATTAGAGGCTGTCTTTTGGCAGCCTATACTTTTCCTGGCAGTCAGCCATCTGCTCAAGAAAAGTCTGATAAGTTGTATAAAGTACCCCAGTCCCATATGTTTATTTTTTTCTAATTCCAGGGCAGATTCTTCAAGAATTTCCTTGTCAAAGTCACCTTCTACAAAACTTCTGTCAGTAGCTAGCCTTAGCCCTTTTGACAAACTGGGAATGGATTTGGATATGTTTGGTTAAAAAAATGGTTTGTTATTCTTCCATCCTAGCTTTCAGAATTGTAAATTGTCAGTCACGCACGTCTTAAATGTTTACTGGCTTTTTACAATAATTTAAGGAATTTATTTGCTGAGATCCTGCCTTCAGATACTAAAGCTTTTGGGCATGTTCTGTAGTATCTAGTACATATGTAGTAATGAAGCATTCGTTGAAGTGTGCTTATGACACTGTATATCCTTTATCCAGAGCTCTTGCCACTGTCTCTGTCTTGAGAAAATTTGCTTGGCTGCAGTAATAAAATTGCCAAAGAATGTTAAAATTGAAATTTTAAATGATCCCTCGGATAAAGAAGTGTTGTTTGGCCCTTCCTCTGTTGAATTTCTTAAGGGGTTTGATGAAAGGGTAAAAACTGTCACTGGGACTCCCTTCAAGATTTTTAGGGGCCCCCTTGCCCAAATCCCCCCAATCAAACTGTCTTATTCACTCATGTTCTGGATCATATACTGTCTCAGGCAGTATTAGAACCAGCCCCCCCCGATTAATCAGGGAAATGGTTTTATTTAAGAATTTTTCTGATGTCAGAGAAAGAGAAGGAACCTGGAGACTTATTCTAGATCTTTCTTTTCTATACCTTCACATCATCATTCCAAAATTCAAAATTATTTACCTACAGTCTCTGTTATCCCTTATATCTCCTTCTAGTTTTCTAGTAAAATGGATTTAAAATTTGCTTACCATCACATTCCAATCAAAAGCAATTTCAGGTACTTTTTGTAAGTTTCTTTGTCTGGTTTGCATTTTCAATTTGCTTTTTTTGCACTTTGGTTTATCTACAGCTCCAAATGTGTTTACAAAGTGTTTTGATCCTGTAGCAGCCTATTGCAGGTTGCAGGGCATTCACATTTTTCACTGTTGAAATGAGTATCTGATTTTTGCAGATTCCTTCACAGCTTGTCAAGAATTTTTGGCTTGGGTAATTAAACTATTTCACAGCTTGGGATTTTAAGTGAACAGAGGGAAATATTCTCTTATTCCTTCTCACAAGATAGTGTATCTAGGATGTCTCCTAGATACAATATTTTTTTTCTGCAAGACAAAGTCAAGAATTACAGGAAACAGCTTCTAATAATTTCAAACCAGACTCAGGCATCTGCCGGAAAATATCTCAGCATTCTAGATTTTGCTACTATTCTCATGATTCCTGTGGCCATACTTCACATGAGAATAATGATTTGTCAAATCAACGCCAGTAGCCCCTCTCATTTCAAATCCCAGTGCTGGGGTTTGGAAAAAAAGGAGTTACTAGACTGGATAAATCAGTTGTCTTTCAACCCAGGTCTTTCTTTCTCCCTTTGAGTCCCTACCCACTTTGTAACCAATGGACACATCAGACTTTGCTTGGCGAGCTGTGGAAGGTGTGTCAAAGTAAAGGACTTCTGGAACAAGCAAGGCAAATTAAAGCACATACATTTTAAAGAAATAATGGCTCTAATAAATGCTCACAAATTTCTGAACCATCTTTGGTCTACAGGCCCTCTGATATTTATCACAGACAACACTACAGTGATGTGGTACATAAACAGTGTGAACCAGGACTTACCCCCTTTGCAGACTAAATATTGTTGCCTTGGATCTAGTAACTGAATTCAGTTTGTCTTTCTCTCTGTCTCTCTTTGTCTCTCTCCTGGCTACCTACATTCTGCCAGATCAAAGCATTGTTGCAAACAAGATGAGCAGGACCAGGATAGACCCTCATAAATGGAAGCTGACCCTGGGAGTCTACAGGAAGTGGTCAATCTGTGAGGAAATAGATCCATTTGCATCCAGTTAAAACAGACTACTTTAGGACCCCTTGCAAGCAGGCCTGGAAGACAGATGCCTTTTCGTTCCCATGGAGGAGGATTGTTTGTTATTCTTTTCCACGCTTTATTCTAATGAGTGGAGTACTTCTAAAGATCAGAAGGGCTCTCCAAAAATAATTGTGGTGATCCCCTTTTGTCACAGGCAACAGTGGTTCTTCCTTCTTTTGAAACAGGCCAAGGGCAATTATCACAAGTTCCCTCACAGAATGGACTTATTCACACAGGTTAAGGGGTGTTTATAAAACCCAAACATTCAACTTCTTCATTTAATTACCTGAATGATATTATTCTAATTCCATCACCTTTTCTCTAAGGATGTGTAACAAGTATGAAAGGGGTAAAAAAATGTGGTACTAGAAAATCATATATGAGTAAATGGATGAGGTTTTCTAGTGGATGTCAGTCCAAGAACCAGGGTCCTTTTCAGGCTCAGATTCCTGTGATTTTTCAGTTTTTGAATCAGTTATTATTCTCTGGCCTGTCCTAATCTTCTGTTAAGAATCATCTCTCAGCCATATCAGATTGTCTGCCCTTAGATACCCCATTCCTCCATGCCTCTAGTGAAAGACGTTTTGAAAAAAGGTGTTGCATATCCACTCACTTAGAAGATAGATGGTGCCTTTTTGGGGTCTTAATTTTGTATTCAGAAAAACTTACAGTGTTTCCCGTTGAACCGTCTGGCAAGGCTGATTTGAAGTTCTTATCTTGGAAAACAGTATTATTAGTCTGACTTTTCTAAAATGAGTATCTGAGTTACATGCTCTTATGCTGAGTCATCCCCATTTAATTTTTTCACAAGCATAAGGTATCCTTAAGAGCAAATCCTTCTTTTAGGTCAAGATGATGTCCTAATGGCAACATGGGTGCAGTTTATTATGGCAAACACCTCAGTAAAATGTGCCATCCATAGAATGTATGCATGGTACTGGTTCATCCCTGAGATGTAACCAGAAAATTGAGGTACTGACCTATCTGTACCAAGATTATGCCAAGGAGGTGCTGAAATAGCCTCAAGACAGAAGCCTGTGAAATCCCCAACATGTTCCCAGTTTGCCTTTAAAGTATAGTGAGGGGTAAAGATACCTTGGCATCAATAGGTATAGGAAGGTCATGTGTCAAGTCCCCATTTGTGGGACATACAAACTCAGTAAAGCCTTAGTATATTCCTGTCCACTCTAAAGCCAAAACTTCATGATCAGGAAAGTTCAGCTTGGATTATTATCGTCTGTATCTTCTTCTTCGGCAGTGGGTGTCACTGAGTGCACCTGTGTTGGTGGAGCCATGATGAGCACCTCAGAACAGGAAACAGCTAAACTAGTAGCAAACCCAAACATCTTCATGGATTAAGAAACAGATGGAAAGGCACAAACTTTGCTTTTTATAAGCCTTATGCGCACAGTGTAGATATGCATTAGAAAGCATATATGAATCACACAAAGGCAGGAAGGGCTAATAATTTACTTACGGTAGAAGCAGATGTTTCATACATTCTTTATTTACATTTCATTATAACTTTGCTTGCATACAACTTTCTCGGCCTATTTAAAACAGCTGTACCTAAGAGAGCTGGTGTCTTTGAATTGTGCCTTAACTGCACTTAAGCCCAGCCAGGGCAAATTCCTGCCATGCATAGGCACAACAACTATGAATACTATCCAGTGATTTAGTCCTGAGTAAAAATCATTTATATACACATCATGAACAGACACCAACCTGATTAACAACAGCAAAAAATATACTTTTCTTCCTTAAGAGCGTCCCTGCAGGCCATTTTAAGAACTCTACACCAATAACCTGCCTGCCAACAACATATAAATTATATACTGGAATTGCTGCAGAGTATACATTCTCTTAGATGAAAAACATTCATGACAATAGAAGAAAAATATAAAAAAAAAAAAAATCATATGGAACAAGGGATCAGCTATTATAAACCAAAGCCATTAAAAATATAAAAAAAGAAAAATAAATCATATTTAACAAGGGATCAGCTATTATAAACCAAAGCCATATTAGAGAGCTGCAATAAAACATGAACAAATTAGAATAAAGCTTACTTTAGAAGGCTAAAGTAAATATTGAAAACTGCCAGGTGCAACTCCCAGGTGTATATTAAGTAATCGAAAGTTGAATTCACTGAACAGTATTTCCATCGAAAATACCATTCAGCGAATGTGCTCTTGTGGGGGTCTGCAATCCCCACACCCCCGTTAATTATATATACCAACTCTGAGATCACACTACAGTGAGGCAAGGGCAAATTTTCTGATCTTCACTGTACTGAGATCACAATATTCAGAATTCGCTGAATGGTATTTTCGATGGAAATACCGTTTGGTGGATTCAACTTTTGATAATTTAATATAGACCAGCAACTCCCTGATCCACAGGGATAAATCCCTTACTGTGCCTCAGAGGACCAATATTTGATTAGCGGCACAGGCGCTAGGGGACTTGGTGGGGGGGTGGGGCAGGATTGATCAGTTGATGCCATCTCACCCATTCTGGGAGAAGGCATCCTAGGCTCACCGCAAAAGTAGAATTAAGTGCTGGGGTGGCTCAAACCTACTAGTTGTATACAGCTTGGCTGGCAGTTTGCTCATGATCAGAAGCATGCATGCATGCATCTCCAGAAATCAGCAATTATAAAGTTTGCAAGGCTGCTGCAGGATGGGAGGGGAAATGGCATACTCCCTGGCAGCAATATGCTGCTCTACCATCATCCTTGACTGCCTCACTGTCACAAGATGTGGATTGGGTTGAGCCTAGGGGGGAGAATAAGGCAGATCCAGTAGACCCAGTAGACCCAGTGGATGAGGAGAAGAGGTAGTGGTAGGTGATGGTCAGCTGTGGGAGAAGTAGCAAAAAAAAAAAATAAAAGAAAGATATTACTAAAAACTGCCTTGATAACTTAGAATAAAGTTCAAGCTATAAGCCATAAATCAGCATGTTCTTCCTGTTCTAACTTGCAGCTTTGACGTCACAGAGTTACCGAAAAGAGCATTAGATTAATTGGGCAAGAAAACAATATCTATCTCTTAGCTTGAAGGATGAAACTGACTGTATGTGTAGGTCTGCAGTTGTGGGATTGCATAACTATTTGTTGACATCGTCAGATCCAAACATAGTGAAAGATATAAACCATGAAGAAAGCAAGTCTAATTTGACATCCTTTCTCAGACTTGCAGAAGTGTTCAGTAAAGGAATGGGAATAGAAATCAAATCAGAAGTAGACAAAGATCAGGCAGCAGATGGAAGTGCCAAAAACAAAAGAAAGAAAGAATATGAAGGAGAGATTCAGAAGAAAAAAGAAAACTGGAAAGCCCACAATTATAGTGATAAGTATAGAGAACTCATAGAACAACTACAAATGGATCAAGCTTTGCTGCATGAATGGTTAAGCAGAGGTGAATTGAAAGCAAAAGTTAATAATGGCAATCCAGCACAATAGACTACAGACACATTAGTTTACAAAGACTATAGCAAAAGATACAAATGTAAATTCTGTTGTACAAAACTCATAATTATTGCACATATCTTGTTACTAGTCGCTGTATACCCATGGATGTGTCTCTGAAAACTGAAAGGCACAACAACATTGCAAAACTGCTGCATTGGGGTATTGAGCAAACATTATAATATGCAGGCAGCTGATAGGATTGGAAACATTACTGAATTACTGAAACTGAAAAAGTTCTGATAACATGGGCTCAATAAATATCAACAGTTAAGAGAGCAGAAACTTGAAAAACATATGTGGTGTAGTTCCTGTGTTGTCCATTACCTTACTTGGATAGAAGGAAGTTTCTTTGCTCACCAGTGGGAGTGGGGAGCCTTGAGCAGCCTACCTGTCCATGGGGGAAGTGACCTCAGCACAAGAAGCTGTAGTAATTGGTTGTTTGGGACCATTTCTAGCTCTTTTGTAGTTCACTGTTTAAAATCCGCCTCTGGGCGTTTTTTTCTGGCTATACTGCTCAGACAAGCTCCACGTGGGTTTACAGAGTGGTCCTAGCTGCAGGGAACTCAGAAAAGCGACTACCTTCTGGATTTAAGTATCTTTGCTTTTTATCACTTGAAATAGCTTCTGTAGCTTACCTTGAACTAGCCTGAACTGTTTTTAACTGATTGCTGCATTATTTTAAAATCTGCACTTAAAGTTACATTTTAGTCGAATTTGATCGAAAGGTTGCTTGTTTGTTTGTTTAATTTAACTGTGGAGGCTGCCCACTAAAGTGTGCTAGCCTGTGTAACTAATTTATCACTGTTTCTGCATTTTCTGTGTGTTTCTACCAAAAAAAACAAAAAAAAAATCCTTGTTTTCCCGCCTTCCTCGACTAGTTTAGACCAGTTTACAGGCATTGCTGTATTCTGGGCTGTGGTGTAGTTCCTGTGTTGTCCATTACCTTACTTGGATAGAAGGAAGTTTCTTTGCTCACCAGTGGGAGTGGGGAGCCTTGAGCAGCCTACCTGTCCTTGGGGGAAGTGACCTCAGCACAAGAAGCTGTAGTAATTGGTTGTTTGGGACCATTTCTAGCTCTTTTGTAGTTCACTGTTTAAAATCCGCATTTGTACGGCTTTGCGTGGTTGTGCGTATAGCGCAGCGCCGGTTAAACAAGGTTAAACATTTTCTGGCTCCGCCAAGTCTGCTCTTCAAATTTTCCCTTAAGGAAGCTCTACTCTTAGTATAACCAGACTACTCACTGTAGTATAAGCCTAGCACTTGTTCTCAATACTTCTCAACTAAGTAAGCACTCTCATACTAAGTAAAGCACTACATCTACTTACCACCCCTGTGAATATCCACTTCCCTTAAAGGTATACCACTCCCTTATACTGTTCTAGCATGTCGAATGGTAGATTACTGGCGTTGTCTCCAGTTCAGCTGGTCAATCTGGGTATCTTGAGACAATGCTACAATTGTCTCATGTACACAGACAACCCTCTCCTCCTCCCAACAAACACAAATACATGTGAGAGATGCAACTATATAGCCAAACTGGAGGCTGAACTCTCTCAACTCAGGGCTGGCATGACCAGACAGGAGGAGATGGCAACCACACACACAACAATCCCAGTCCCACATAGACCTAACACAACTGCAAACCAAACACATAAAAACACAAAGACATACTCAGAGGCTCTAATAAAAACTTACCAAAACAACAGAGGCTCCCAAAGCAGACATCCAAAAATCCACCACCTCAAAACAAAACACATGCAACACATACTTCAATAAATCAGTGTGTTGACCAATCGCAGCCCTTAAGGCCAAACACCTTGCCTGATACACTAGTAATAGGTGACTCCATAGTCAGACACACTGATGTCCCACTGACCAGGCTGAACAAGGAGAAGGTGACTGTGAGCTGTCTATCGGGAGCTAGGATCTGCCACATAACACACGCACTCAGGTCACTCCAAAGCAAGTACAAATATGACTCTGTCATTGTCCATGCTGGTGTGAATGACCTGAGACATACCTCCCTGGACTACATGAAAAGAGACATAGAGGAGCTCTCCGATTATGTAGCCCAGGCTGGTATGACCCTGACCCTGAGCAGCATCTTGCCCTCACCAAGAATGATACCACAATACAAAGACAAGATGATCAGCTATAACAATTGGCTCAAGTACTGGTGTCATTCTAAGGGGATCCAATGTCTGTCTGCCTGGGATGATATGTTGGACAAGCCACGCTGCTTCGCAAAGGATGGCTTACACCTGTCACCACTGGGCTTCCGGATATTGGCTAAGGCTCTTGCCACCCCATAGTGCCTTTTTAGGCAAGGCTCAAAAGACAAACCCACCTCCTTAGAAAACAAAATTGGAAAAAAACTGAGGGTAATGCTGCTCAATGCCAGAAGTCTAAATCTCAAGATGCAGGCACTTGATGCACTCCTCAGCATGGAGAACATCGATGTCTGTGCAGTAACTGAAACCTGGTTCAAGGCTCCTGAGAGCACCCCAGTGCTACCAGGCTATACCTCGTATCATGCTTTTCGCCCCAAAACCCGGGCCGAACCACAAAGGAAGGGGGAGTGTCCATATTCATAAAGGACACCCACACCTCCAGGTTAGTAGCAACACATGAAGCATCAGAGACCATACAGGTGCAACTAACCATAGGCAAAACTGCTATACAACTGGTAGCATGTTACAGACCACCCTCCCAATCTCAAGAACCCCACTCAGCCTTCCTGAAGACATTGGAGGATATGAATGTATCACAAAATACCATCATACTGGGAGACTTCAACTACCCAAACATAGATTGGGTACATTATTCTAGCCCTAATATCCTAGCCCAAAGGTTCCTGGAATTCATAAATTCAAATGCACTGGAACAGCTAGTCACCTCTCCCACTAGGGAGATAATATACTAGACCTGATCATCACAAACATGGGGACAAAATGCTCCACACCGAAGTATACCCCTCACTAGTGAGAACTGACCACAAACTAATCACCCTGGATATACATATCCCACCTCCACACCCAGCACAAAAGACCACAGTGAAAAACTTCTCAAAAGCAGACTTCACTCTTCTTAAGACTGAGATGGTATCCTTTAAGCCCACTGTGCCAGTGGATACCACATCCCACAATGCCGAATCCTTCACAAATGCTTTCTATGGACATCTCCAAGAATGCATGGATCATGCAATCCCAAACAAATCCAAGTCCCTCTCCACCAAATGTAAGCATCCTGTCTGGTGGACCTCAGCCATAAACAAATTGTATAACAAAGAAGGAAGCTACTGCACGTCAGAGCGAAATCCCATGAAGGAAGACATCTCTGATCAACATTAGCAGAAAACTACGTTCTCTCATAAAAACATCCAAGGCAAACTTTGAGAGAAAAATCGCTAAGGACACTAAAGATAACCACAAAGCCTTCTTCAGCTATGTTAGAAACCTGGGCAGAAACCCTCAGATATGCTCAGAGTTGGTTCACAACAACAAAAATACACTGAACCCACAGATATTGCCAACATTCTGGCTGACAGGTTCAGTGCAAATTTCTCCCCTCCTTCACCCCCAAAAGAAGAAATACTTATCCCAGCTGAATGTAATCTCCCTGTCATCTCAGATGTCCAAGTGAGAACCGCCCTAAACAAAGCAAAAAACACAGCATCAATGGGACCTGACGGTATCCCGGGGTGCGTGTTACGTGAACTCCAAGAGGAGCTAAACCCACACATAAAAATGCGATTTAACCTTAGCCTTACTTCGGGATATGTACCTGAATACTGGCGTACAGCAACAGTGGTCCCACTCCACAAGGGGGGTGCCTCTACAGACCCTGGAAACTACCGCCCCATAAACTTAACTAGCCTGGTCTGCAAAGCTATGGAAAGAATCATTATGGAACTCATAAACAGAGACATAGGGGACCTACAGACACTTGACCCCACCCAGTTCAGCTTTGTAAAGGGCAGATCCTGCCTTTTAAACCAGGTTGACTTTTTCAAAACGGTCACTTGAGCCATTGATGAGGGTAAAGCAGTCCATACAGCATAGCTGGACTTGCCTAAGGCCTTCGACACAATACCCCACTCAGGCATCATAGATAAGCTAAACAGCTTAAAAGTAAACCCTTATGTCACTAGATGGGTTGCAAACTGGCTAAAGGACAGAACCCATAAAGTTAAAATCGCTGGAGCAATGTCAGACTCAAAGCCAGTCACAAGTGGTGTCCCACAGGGATCTGTCCTGGGACCCCTCTTGTTCGGCATTTATTTCTCAGATGTTAAAGCAAACATGGGAGGGCTGTGGCTGACAAAGTTCGCAGATGACTGCAAACTAGGTGCCATAGTCGATACACCAGCAGACACACACATCCTACAAAAAGGCCTCACTGAAACGGACAACTGGTGCTGTAGTCACGGCCTTAAACTAAATGCCAAAAAATGTATAGTCATCCCTTTGGAAAAAACAAAGTACCCACAAATTATCACATAGACAGCAACCCACTGAGTACGGAAAAAGTAATCAGAGACCTAGGGACCCAAGTAGACAGCGACCTCTCATTTGACACCCACGTTGCCAAAGTGGTTAGAAAAACATTCTACCTTGCACACCTCATCATGAAGGGATTCACATCCAGATCCAAGGATGTCATTGTACCCTATATTCCTCCCTCATCAGACCCATGATTGAGTACAATGCCCCATTTGGTATGTACCTCACCCAGCATTTGCAACAGCTGGAGAGACCACAAAAGTACCTCACCAAAAGGATCAAGGGTCTCCAACATATGTCTTATTCTGCCAGACTAAAGAAACTTCAGCTCTATTCAGTAGCATACCACCTGCTCAGAGGTGATCTCTGCCTGACGTACAAGGCCATGTCCAATCAGGATCTGATGGACATGCTCCACCTCAAAAAATCCAAATCCATCAGGACCATGAGAGGTAAAGACTTAAACCTCGGCACAAGTATGAATAGGACATGCTGGAGGGATAGATTCATAACCCAGAGGCTTCCCATGCTTTGGAACAGGATTCCAGTTCGTATTAGGCAGAGCTCCTCACTGACTCTCTTCAAGAGAAATCTTGATGAGTGGATGGGAGATCGTAAGTTTACCCCAGGGGTCACATCTGTGTCACTGCTAGACAGGGGCACAGTAAACTAATTCTATTATATAAGGGGACCTTCATTGTGTCACTACTAGACAGAGGCACAGTATTCTAGATTTATTCTGTACATTTTTGTACCATTTCATGGGGTGGCAAAAGCCACATCACTATGGCTAGGCTTACAAATGCCCCAGGGCAGATAGCCTAGTACTATACTATGAAACTATGAAACTATGTAGCAGTCAAAGTAAAAACAGTGATCATTGAAAAATATGCACCTAGCAATTATAGTACCTTGTGTACAGAGAGACTTAAAGTCATAAAATACTCAGATATCAAAGAAGAAATTAGAGTTGAATGGAATAAAGTCACCCAGATAGTTTCAGCAGTAGTGGGAGTAAAATGACTAAGAAAAAATAATTTTCAACCATACTGCTGAGTGAGACCTCCTGGTGTTTCTGCGGTTATATCCTACTGACGCCTCCAGACATCAAGTACTGCATGTTCATATTTGCATTAATAATTCTAAAACCATGGTTCATACAATGTACTAAAATATTTCATCTTAAAGCTTACAACTGTGTTGATATCTGGCCACTGTCTAGTGCAGGTAAAGACATTCATTGTTGATTGTACAATATTTCTGTCATAAATTTCATATTTTTTGTAAATATCTTGAGAACCAAGTGCCACAGACAGAACTCCTTAGCTCTCAGCTGGATGAACAAAATGCTACTGACAGAATGCATGTAGCTTGAGTGTTTGCTGAAATAATATGTTGTTTACAAAATATTGCAAACTTAACAGTAAGTATGTTTGCTATGATTTATAAAATCTAGTTTAAGACCTAGAACCTAAAGAATGCTACCAGTGCAAAAACAGTTTGTACTGAAGAGTTTGTCATTTACACTTCCTTAGTAAACCCTATGGCTCCAGAGATATGAACATTTGTCTGAAATGTGAAGACATAATTTGATTCTATCAAATAGCTTTAGCTCTGCCCATTGGAAGTTACAGTGTAAACTGACAAGAGTTCCATTGGAGGGCGTAAGTAATTACACTACCAGTACCTTAATTCATTATCACTTCCTCTTTTCACAACATTAAATGTTTATAACAAAGAAAAAAAAAATGTCTTCCATTAACATTGTGCATTATATTTATCTTTCCTTCTAATAACCATAATAGTGATCCAGTGCTCCCTGTCGCAAATTTTTGCATCACATCTGCTTATATAAACACAACTGGAAGCACATGTATATCTATTATGACTCCCAAAAGTCATCTAAATGCAAAGAAGAATTTATTTTCTATTGAACCAGGAAAAGCCTACAGAACAGTAACCTGGCAAAATAAATTATGCTGACTGCAGACAGAACTGTTTAATACAAAGTGCATTTTCTTCTTTTCTGAACATTACTTATTGCAAATAGACATGCGCTTCAGACAGGAAAGCTAGCTCAAAGAGCTACTGTGTTTGTCGCAAACAAAATATAATCCTAAAATGCAGAAATCACCAGAATACACTAGCTATCCCCCTACAAAAAAAAAATTCTAAACAAAATTGTAGATCACATTAATGTGTGTGACCCTAAAAAACAATAACATGTAGACTGATAAAATTCAATTTACCCAAAACTAAAGCTACAGAAAATTCTGCCACATCAACCCCAAACACACATATATATATATATATATATATATATATATATAGAGAGAGATATATATATATATATATATATATATATATATATAGAGATATAGTAATATATTTATATGTATATAT
Organism: Protopterus annectens; assembly: GCF_019279795.1. Taxonomy (NCBI): domain Eukaryota; kingdom Metazoa; phylum Chordata; order Ceratodontiformes; family Protopteridae; genus Protopterus; species Protopterus annectens. The sequence continues at coordinate 1,015,796,830 of NC_056746.1, read as the reverse complement.
ATATTTATATATATATATATATATATATATATATATATATATATATATATATATATATATATATATATAGATATAGATATATATATACATATATATATATATATATATATATATATATATATATATATATACATATATATACATATATCTATATATA
>NC_056746.1:1015791673-1015794173 GCF_019279795.1 Protopterus annectens | reverse complement strand
TATTCAACAAGATGAATAGCTGTCATATATATAAATATATATATATATATATATATATATATATATATATATATAGCCGAAAAGACAAGCAACAACACAAGCCAGTGCATTTCTTTGTGCCGGTCCCAAGCCCGGATAAATGGGGAGGGTTGCGTCAGGAAGGGCATCCGGCGTAAAACTTCGCCAAAACATTTTCATGCAATCACCAAGAAAAATGTTTATACCGGATTGGTCGAGGCCTGGGTTAACAACGACCACCACCAGTACTATTAGGCTACAGGGTGCTGGCCGAAATTGGGCTACTGTTGGCCGAAGGAGGAGAAGAGGCAGAAGACATGGCCGAAGGCAGGAGGAGAGGAGAAAGGCTAGGACTGTGGTAGTGAGGGTTGGAACTTTGAATGTTGGCAGTATGACTGGTATAGGGAGAGAGCTAGCTGATATGATGGACAGAAGGAAGGTTGGTATACTGTGTGTGCAAGAGACCAGATGGAAGGGGAGTAAGGCTAGGTGTATCGGATGTGGGTTCAAATTGTTTTATCATGGTGTGGATGGGAGGAGAAATGGCATAGGAGTTATTCTGAAGGAACAGTATACTGAGAGTGTTTTGGAGGTGAAAAGAGTGTCGGATAGAGTGATGTTTATGAGGCTGGAAATTGATGGTGTAATGATGAATGTTGTTAGTGCGTATGCTCCACAAGTTTGGTGTGCAACGGATGAGAAAGAAAAATTTTGGAATGAATTGGATGAAGGGGTGATGACTGTACCCAAGGATGAGAGAGTGGTGATTGGAGCAGATTTCAATGGGCATGTTGGTGAAGGGAACAGAGGGGATGAGGAAGTAATGGATAAGTATGGTGTTAAACAAAGGAATGCAGAAGGTCAGATGGTAGTGGATTTTGCAAAAAGGATGGACATGGCTGTGGTGAATACGTATTTTAACAAGAGGGAGGAGTATAGGGTGACATACAAGAGTGGAGGAAGATGCACACAGGTGGATTATATCTTATGTAGGAGGGCCAGTTTGAAGGAGATTGGAGACTGTAAAGTGGTGACCGGAGAAAGTGTCATTAGGCAGCATAGGATAGTGGTTTGTAGGATGACGTTGGTTATCAAGAAGAGGAGGAGGAGTGTGAGGGCAGCACCAAGGATCAAGTGGTGGAAGTTGAAAAAGGGTAATTGAGAGGTGGAGTTTAGGGATGAGTTAAGGCAGGCACTGGGTGGCAGTGAAGAGTTACCAAATAGCTGGGTAACTACAGCAGAACTAGTAAGGGAGATGGCTAGAAAGGTGTTTGGTATCACATCTGGACAGAGGAAGGATGACAATGAGACATGGTGGTGGAATGAGGAAGTACAGGAGAGTATACAGAGAAAGAGGTTGGCAAAGAAGAAGTGGGATTGTCAGAGAGATGAAGAAAGTAGACAGGAGTATAAGGAGATGAGGTGCATGGCAAAGAGAGAGGTGACGAAGGCTAAGGATAAGACATATGAAGAGTTGTGTGAAAGGTTGGACACTAAGGAGGGAGAAAAGGACCTGTACTGACTGGCTAGACAGAGGGACTGAGCTAGGAAAGATGTGCAGCAGGTAAAGGTGATAAAGGATAATGAGGGAAACATACTCACAAGCGAGGAGAGTGTGTTGAGGAGATGGAAAGAGTACTTTGAGGGGTTGATGAATGTAGAGAATGAGAGGGAGAGAAGGTTGGATGATGTAGGGATAGTAAATCATGAAGTACAATGGATTAGCAAGGAGGAAGTAAGGATAGCTATGAAGAGAATGAAGAATGGAAAGGCTGTTGGCCCAGATGACATACCTGTGGAAGCATGGAGGTGTTTAGGTGAAATGGCAGTGGAGTTTTTAACCAGATTGTTTAATGAAATCTTGGAAAGTGAGAGGATGCCTGAGGAATGGAGAAAAAGTGTTTTGGTGCCGATTTTTAAGAATAAGGGTGATGTGCAGAGCTGTAGTAACTACAGAGGGATAAAATTGATCAGTCACAGCATGAAGTTATGGGAAAGAGTAGTGGAAGCAAGGTTAAGAAGGGACGTGATGATTAGTGATCAGCAGTATGGTTTCATGCCAGGAAAGAGCACTACAGATGCAATCTTTGCTCTGAGAGTGTTGATGGAGAAGTACAGAGAATGTCGGAAGGAGTTGCATTGTGTTTTTGTAGACTTAGAGAAAGCATATGACAGGGTGCCTAGAGAGGAGTTGTGGTATTGTATGAGGAAGTCAGGAGTGTCAGAAAAGTATGTAAGAGTGGTACAGGATATGTACCAGGGTAGTGTGAAAGCGGTGAGGTCTGCGGTGGGAGTGATGGATGCGTTTAAGGTGGAGGTGGGGTTACATCAAGGATCAGCTCTGAGCCCTTTCTTATTTGCAGTGGTGATGGACAGGTTGACAGACGAGATCAGACAGGAGTCCCCGTGGACTATGATGTTTGCAGATGACATTGTGATCTGTAGTGAGAGTAGGGAACAGGTGGAGGACACCCTGGAGAGA
>NC_056746.1:1015719173-1015786673 GCF_019279795.1 Protopterus annectens | reverse complement strand
CAATATCTTTGGGATCAGTATATTTAATGCCATTCTGTTGTTACTCAGAGCAGATCTGAGCATTGCCGTTTAGATTCTTGACATAACTATAGAATGCCTTGTGGTTGTCTTTGGAATCGTTAGCAATTTTATTTTTGTAACTTGCTTTGGAGGATTTTATGAGGGATCTCAGCTTCTTTCTGAAGCTCATTGATATATACTTCATTGCTTGATTAATACTTCTTAATTTAACCATACAGTGATTTAAAATGGAATACATGCATGGAACTTTTCATTGCCAGCTATTTTTTTTCATCTGTACACATTTTATTTGGCATTCCATTATTGCCCCATAAGACGTTGGATTGCTGTCTTAACATTTGTTGTAGCAGTATCATTTTGAATGCCACCTGCTTACAATCAAAATATTTCAAGTGTGGGTGCTTTAGTTACTCTTTAAGCATTTCAAAGTTTATGTCTTTTTTCTTTTGTTTTATTAATTGAAAAATGAAAAGAACAATAAGAAAAAGAATATAACAAAGACAACAACAATTCTTAATATCTAAACAAATACTTCCTCATTGGTTACTTATTGCATCCAGGAAGAAAGAGGTCACTGTCTCTCTCTACTCTTCCCTCATTCCAATCATCGAGTATAATGCTCCATTTGGCATGTACCTCACTAGACACCTGCAACAGCTGGAGACGCCACAGAAGTACCTCACGAAGAGGATCCTAGGCATTAAACACGTGTTCTACACAGACAAACTCAAAAGACTCCAGCTATTCTCTGTCTCATATCACCTACTTAGAGGCGATCTCTGCTTGACTTACAAAGCCATGTCTGACCCAGCTCTGTTAGAAATGCTACATCTAAAGAAATCCCAATCCCTCTGCACCACACGCTCTGGAGACCTCATCCTCATTACCACAATCAACAGGACATGCTGGAGGGACAGGTTCTTCACACATAGGCTGCCCAGGCTATGGAATAGACTTTCCATAAATGTCAAGCAGAGCACCTTGCTGTCCCTCTTCAAGAGAAATCTTGATGAGTGGATGGGTAATAGAAAGTTTACCCTGGGGATCACTAAGGTGGCTCTACTTGATAGAGGCACTGGGAACTAATGTTGGGCAGCATGGTGCCAGGGCACGTCTATGGGCTAGGTGGGTCTATATTAGATCATCGAAATGACAGAATTTCGAATGATCTAATATCGAACCCAATATAGCGAACACTGAAAACAGAGAAGCTGAACAAAACCAAATTCTTTCCTAGGGAAAGAATTCGGTTGGCTGTTGTTGTGGCTTCGCTGTTTTCAGCGATGCGGTGGAAAGTTATGGGTTGGGTTAAGGTAAGTGTGTGATTGCGTGGATGTTCGGGTTAGGGCGTGGGTTGGGTGAGTTAGGGCGCGGGTCAGGTAAGTGTGCGATTGTGACAGAATTTGGGGTTAGGGGCGAGTTAAGTGAGTTAGGGTTAGGGCGCGAGTGAGGTGAGTGCGCGATAGTGATGGACCTTAGGGTTAGCGTCTGGGTTAAGGTAAGTGGATAGATAGTGTATGTGCAGTGTAGTATAGGGTTAGATGTAACTTTTAAATGTATGTGTGTGGATTGCTGCATTTTAGTGTGCTTGTGGAGTGCGTGTGTTTCTTGGAACAGCAATTTTTTTCCCTGGGAAAAAATTCGCTGTTTTGAGGTTTCAATATTGTTAGGGTTCGGGTTTTGCAGTTTGACATTACGGCATTCGATAATCTGATATAGAGCTGGGCTAGGCTTGTAAAGGCTCCAGAGCCATTAGCCTAGTACACACTTATGAACCTATGAAGCTATAACATTCCTGAATTATGAGGAAATCTATCTTATAAAAGTATATACAATTATGTACAATGATCAGCTACTACAAATAATTTAAACAGGTTTTGTCCATCTCTAAGAGTCAATTGGTAGAGTTCCTATATAAAAATTACCATTCCAAAATGTATGTGCAACATAGATCATAAAATGTTATTTGTGTACTTTATTTACTAGAAGTTGACTCTATATCTCTAGTATTAGACTGCTGTAATGTGATTCTTTGAATGAAAATAAAATTAAACTCAAATGCTTGGAAAAGATTTTTTACCTAATTGATTCTGTGATAGCAGGAGTGTATCCTTCCACTCTGTTTCACATATTAATTTCACTACACACACACACACACACACACACACACACACACACACACACACACACACACACACACACACACACACATAACACTCATCCTTCCTGAAGAGAGGGAGAAGCTGACCACTTTTGAGGACTTATAGTTCTGAAGATTAAGAATGTCCAGCTATGTTGAGGGGGTGCCCCGTAGACCTCTTTTAAAAGATATTTTATATATCCCCAGAACCCCCTAATAATTTGGAACCCCAGAATGTACGTATGTTGTCTGCCTGTGGTGCTTCATATTTCCAGCAGTTATTGTTTGATTTACATCCCCTGCCTAAACAGCTTGAAAGGAACGAGGTACCATCTGTATACCAGCCTCATCTGGTGATTCTTGTATCACAAGTCCATTTACCTAACCCATCAATTGCTAACCACTCAAGGGACCATTCTTTCTCAGTCACATTTAACCTATCTTGCCTTATCCGTCTGGTACATAATAGTATTTGGTTGCCTTCACTTTATATCCCCACAGGTCTTTATAGAAAAAACTAAGCCAGCAGACAATGGCAAACTGCAAATCTTTAATAGGACTCCCATAGAAAACATAGGTAGTCCATAAAAACAGACCTGGCTTGTTTCTTTTTGTTAGTGGTTTGGAGCCTTGCAGTTACCGTATGTGCAGGGAACACTTTGCTGTTTGCCTTTATAGATTTGACCAAGCCATCCTTTCATTTTCTTCACCCAGGGTATAGGTCTATGTCTTCTTATTAGGAATATGTCTGTGTTTTATACCTGGCAAATTTGAAATAGTTGAACCATTCCATATTCTGGAGGTGGAACTTTATAGAGATTTCAGGATTTTTTTTATTTTACTTGTTTTGCAATGAAATAACATCTGGTTCCACTAACTTTTGGTTAATCCAGTGGTGTCTAGAAATAGAGTGGCCATACTCAATTATCTGGGGGCAGTCCCAAACCACGTGTGTGGGCCCCCTTCCCCATGTGTAATTCCCTAAGTCTATGCATTCACTATATAGTGTTTTCAACCACGCATGTTGTATGTTCTGTTCCCCTGTTTCTGAGACAGAGATCCTCCCCAGGGGTGAAGGCCATTCCCCTGTGTGAGAGGTCAAACTGCAACTTTGAAAACTGAAATAAATGAGCTGGACAAACAGATTAAGCATAGTGTTAGACAAGATCAAGACAAAATTGAAGAAAATCTATATAAAGATATTGAGCATAATAGGAAACCTTTTTTTCAATACATAAGATGTGGAAGGAGTAAATATACACAAACTGATAAACTGTGTGCAGATTCTAAAATTTATTCTCAGACACAACAGATTATAGATATATTTATAAAATCCAGGAAGCAGGTGTAGAACAGCTAAACGTACTGATGAACCAACACAAAATTAAATCCAGTAACAAAAAGGCACAGCATACCATCCAGGTAAAACAATGTTTATTACTTCAAGCTTTCAAGTTGAAACTCTTTTTCAAGAATGAATCAGTACATTAAAACCACAGAATAAATATAGAACACCAGCCAATCACATAACATATGTCATAAACACATTATATAATCATACAATTTACATAATTAATATAGTTGACCTATCCTAGTTCACTAAAAAACTTATAATATTTATAAAAACAATGGTCAACTTAACACATTTCATTACTGCCTAAAAAGCTTCACAGAATAACTATAGTACTCTAACTAACATATGCTTGTCTTAATTTCAAAATGGGTTTAATTCTATTAGTTTTATTAAGCACTGGATATACATCAGATCTAAAAAAGTTTATCCATTTATATTCTGTTCTCTCTGTGGCATTCACAATATCTGCCCCCCCCCCCCACCTCTTGTTTTTGCAAACTCTCTGCAGTATCCTAAATGTAAATGTATGTTCATTTCCACAATGTAAAATATGCTTACTAAGTGCATTTGTCTCAACCCCCTTCTTTTATCAGATAGGTGGAATACAATTCTTTCCTTGAATTTACAGGTAGTTTTCCAATGTAAAAATATAAACATTTTTCACAGTTAGCCAAGTAAACTAAATTTTCACTATTGCACATCCCAAATGCCTTAAAAATAAAATTAACTTGTGTTATAGGATGTATAAATCCTGTTTCCATATTAATGAACTTACAAAAGGTGCAGTTATAACAGGGGACAGTCCCATTGTTAAATTGGGTCTATATTATAAGATCAATGTTTGAAAACATCAAACAACATATGGTCGACACCATATGGTTGATGTCTTCAAACACTGACTTTATAAAAACACACACAAAAAAAAAAAGAAAAAAGTACCCTAATGGGTTTAAGCAGGGGGCAAGTCCCCCTGCACCCCCACACCCCCCACTACTTAAATATACCAACTCCGAGACTACACTACATTGCAGTAAATGGAAATCTCCCCTTACAGAGATTTCCGTTTACACGCTCGAGATTCTGAGCGTTCGATATTCTCATGTCGGCAATGTCAGATTCGACATTGTCAGCTTTTGTGAATATAATATAGACCCGTTAAATCGATGTAACTCTTCATTTTTATCAAAATCTTTATAGCAAAGAAGTTGTTTGAGGTTCTTCTCTTTCTTATCTACAAAATAAGGCTTTTCTCCTACTATTTTCCTAACATGAACCTGCTCATGCAGTAATTGAGTTTGATTTGCAGATTAAACAGCTTGCACTGCTGTCTAGCAAACTGTGAGAAAAATACCCAAAAACTGGTCATCATCAGTGTTGGGAGAATATAAGTTCCCATTTATCTAACTTTCCCATTTGATAACCCTTCCCAGATTCTTTACCTACTCCATAACATCATCTACTGTATCATCATTAAGTAAATTAATTTAATGATGTCATAATATATAGTCAAACAGAAAGAGAAAATCTTAAATTATAGCCCTTTGCCCATGATGTTATTAACAGTCATTTGGACTCTTACATGACACTTATTGGTAGTAACCTGCAGTATTTAAGACTAGGAAATTAAGTGCAACTTGCATTCCAAGTACACTACACTTGGCTTATGATAATGTGTTCCCAGCCATAGTCATATTAATTTACATGTTTTCTAATGGCTCTTTGTATTGAGTTTCAGCCTTATGTCACACATTTGTCTATCTGTTCCAAACCTTGTGATGCAGAACATTGTTCATCCGCAGAATCAGATGAACTGGAGAAAGTCTCTGACCACATTTTATTTCCTTGAGGCTCTCCACTTCTCTGATATAGTGCTATATTCTACTTAGGGTTCTACACCTCTGCTGGGGACCCTGCTTGTTTCATATCACAAACTTGCCCCAACCCCCATGTTGCATTGGATCTGCTTCCTGTTAGAGGATTAGACACACTAATCCCTTGTCATTAGGATCCCTTGCTTATTTGCTTACTTTATGAATTTGGTCTTAGTGAATGTTGTTTGTGGTTGTACAGGTCTGATTTGTGTAAAGAGAAGATCTCAACAAGGGTTTGTGATCTCATTCCTCACCCTGTTGCTCTGGGCCCCCTCAGTATCCTGATTCAGGTACCCTGGTACTTTAATTATTAATGAGTGAGGCAGTTATTCAATAAAGGACCCAAAGTCTGCCTCTAAGACAGATTATAGCATCCACTTGTTCCACACTCGGGCTTGCCTGGAGCATTTTTCAAGATTGTCCAATTTTTGGTCCCTTTTCTTAGCATCCTCCTTTTGTATACAGAGCTTGTGTATTGCGATAGCTATCTCAATAGGCAAAACCTGCAGTGATTATTTTATTCTGTCCAAATTGGTGGTGAGCTACTCTGTTCTTTTCTGTTGCTACAACACCTCTGAGGCTATGAGGAATAGCCACTCCAACAGCATTGGGAGTGATTCATCTGGCAGAGCATTTCTGAAGTACTCCATTGACATTTCTCCTGCCTGGTTAATCAACAATTTGCTGACGTACTTGGTGAGTGGGGAGAGTAATTCTTGGAATTTATTAATTTTAGTGCTTGGGTATATGGAAGGTTTCTTCCTAGGCATACATTACTTCTATGGGCAGCCATATCCCACATGCATAGGTAATTTCTTAAACTTTACTCCAATATCATTACATATCATGTTCCAATAATTTCCTTATTGGCAAGTGCATATCAAACCTTCAGATGAAAGCTATGACTCATGCATCTGTAACTCTCAGTTTGCACATACATTTCTTCAGCTTGTGGCTGTTCTGTCTTATTTTTATTGGTACCCTAGCCAGTCTCACATTATACTGTTCCCTCATGTGCTACCATACTATTATGCCATTGTTTATGATAATAACATTGTCAAGCCCATTGATTTGCTTGTTTGTGGAAAAACTCTTTACAACACTTCAGATACTGATGAAATACTATATGAATGACTTAAAACATTGTCCTTCTCAAAAGTGAATTAAAAATATGTGACACAGACCTTTTGCAGTCAAGTCTTATTTGCAAAAAATACTTGGTTTGAATCAAGCACAGGATGATATTATGATGCTGGCATGGAAAATAGTCAACGTTTATGCAATGTTGATACTGTTGTCTTTTTTGTGGATTAATTCATGCCTTATGATTTTTTTATTTAGATTTTATCTGGCTTCAGTTTAATAATCATGCTACTGACTAATCAGTAGGCTGTGCCTGTTTCCGACTTGTACCGTTTCTCTAGGCAGTTTAACTCTTTCTGTTTTCTCTCTCTCCTAGCTACTAGAACTTTCCTTAGAAGATGCACTACATACAACTGTAGGATCTGGATAAATATAGAAATCTAGTAACAGCAAAAGTCAGTGTGAAAATCTTCATATTCTTTAAATAAACCATTAGGCTGAGAATCCCCTGATCATGCATTAACTGAAGATTCACATTTTGAATTCTTTTTTACCATGTCAGTTCTTCAACAAGTCAAATGCCTTATTAGAGGTGATATATTCACTGTATCAACTGTGTAGAACAGTATCCTGTGTGTCTTATATTTACATTCATGACCCTTTTGCTTTACAGAATGACTAGAGTAATAATGTACACAAAGATGCTTTGCTGCTTTCTTTCAGATTGAGTGCTTCAAACCACTGATCAGTCAACACATTACACACTCCGTGTGAAGCCTACATACTACAGTTAGTTAATTCAACATGAGCTTTTTTTTCAGATTTCCAGCATATTTTATGTAATTTTGATATTTCTTAGGTTTTATCTTGTAGGCTGTTCATACTATACACATTCTAAATCCAAATCATGCTCTGAAATAAATATTTTTTATAACACATGCATCTTATCAACTCTAAATGTGTTTCTTTAATTTTACACTCCTCTCCAAAAGTATTCCTTTTTCTGCAGGTTCTACATACTTGATTAATAGCAGAATATTTATTTTAGCATGTGTGTGTATGTGTGTGTGTGTGTGTGTGTGTGTGTGTGTGTGTGTGTGTGTGTGTGTGTGTGTGTGTGTTGTGAAGATGGGCACTCCATTCTACATATTTTATGTTTCTTTACCAAATCTGCAGCCACCTGCAAATCATCACTAGTTTAAACCAACACCACCAGCTTCTTGCAGGTTAGGAAAAGAGAAGAGTAGATACATGACATAGATCCCATTCTGAGAGAGCAGATGCATGGATTATATCCCAATGTTAGAATAGATACATTTGATATAGCCTATTAAGAGTATAGATACATGGCATTTATCCCACATCAAACGTATCCATGTGCCATATATTATCTCAGTGTGAGAAAATATGCATGATATATATCCCAGTGTAAAAACAGAACATCACACACATTCCATTGTGAGAGTAGCTGCCTGTCATATTTGTCATGTATCACACTGTAAGAGCAAATGCATTGTAAGAATAGATACATGATATATATATATATCTCACTGTGGGAGTAGATACATGACATATGGCCCATTGTAAGTATAAAGAAATGGTACATACTCCATTTAATGGTAGCTATATAACATATATCCATTGGGAATGTCAGTACATGAAAAGAGTAACCTGGCCAGTTGACTTAACAAGTTAACAAATCTGTCTACATATGTGTGTGTGTGTGTGTGTGTGTGTGTGTGTATATACACACACACACACACACACACACACACACACACACACACACACACACACACACTGACAGACACACACAGACACACACACACACACACACACACACACACACACACACACACACACACACACACACACACACACACACAGACACACACACACACCACTGTCCAATTGTAAGAGTATATACATGAATTATATTGCATAGTGAGAATGGACACTTGACACACATCCTTGTCTGAGAGTAGGTAAATGACAAGAAGCTCATCGTTAAAGTACATAGAAGCTATAGATCTCATGGGACAATGGTCATGCATTTCACATAGTGTTCCTTGACCAAGCCAAATCATTGGACACCATACTTCAGGCATTATATGTTCATAGGTTTGTAATAGGCTAGACACTCTTGTGGGACATTTTAAGCCTAGCCAATTTCCCTTTCAAATGTAAGAATCAGACATTGTACTTAGTGTCTGTGTGGTAAACAACTTAATCTTTATGCAAGCCCCCAACTAAACTAAATGGTTTAAATGTAGATGTCTGAGTGGTAAGATGGATAGCAAACTGGCTATAAAAGAATCCACATAGCTTGCGTGGCAGATGCCTCATCTAAAAGTATGATCATCATCTGGTAATTGTAATGAGAAATTACTTCCGCTTAGAAAAACTAATAGCCAAAGATCTATCATCCAAACCCAAAAATGTCATTGTTCCCTTACAGTCAGCACAGATTAGATCAATTATAGACTGACCCTTTCAGGATGCACCTCACCCAACATATCAAACAAGAAGAAAAGTATCTTCTCATTTCAACATATGTTCTTAAATAATAAGATTTCAGGCTTAAAATCCCAGAGCTACCAAGAGAAGTTAGAAACTCTGTCCCCTTCTCACTATAGTATAGACTCTTGAGGAACAAGTTGTGCCTTGCATTCATAACCATAATATACCCTGCTGTCCTCTATATCCTATATCTCTGCAAGTCTAATACTTTTAGCAAACACCAAAACCAGGGACCTAAATCTTCATCAGCAGATAAGTACAACTCAATGGACAGATAGCTTCATTGTGCAACACTTCCCTCTGTTCTGGAATAAGCTGTCAATGTAGGTACCCTGTTTCTTACAACATTTTCATTTAGTAGTTTGCAAGATAAGGATTGTGATACTTTGTTATCCTTCAATGAAAATCTGTGTGACTGGATAGGTGCCATTAAATTTTACCATGGGACTAACTGGCCTAATCCTCATTGAGAAACGTGGTGCAACCTGAGGCTGGCATCCTGCAAAGTACTGTTGGTTAAGTAGATTTGGTCAAGAGAACCAAATTGTCTTGAAACCCTCTTTGAATGAATGAATGAATGAATGAATGAATGAATGAATGCTATAAATGTTTTTGAAACTTAAGCTTAAATATCCATTTGCAAAGCAGATGTTTGCTTCTTAGAGCGAGTAATTTTTCATGTCAGGAAGATATCTGCAGCATCATTTCATCAGAACCACATCAGCTGTGTAACATGGTTTTACTTCAACTGTAGGGGTTACAAAAGTCCAGCATATTTTATATTACATTATGAAGATATTGTAGCTCACTATGAAGATATTATAACTAACTATTCTAGGGAATGCAGAGGATGCAGCAGAGACTGCAAGGGATATGTTGAGCAGTTTTGGTAGTAGCTTCCAGATCTCATGAATAATACCCCTAGAAGTTAAGAAAAACAATAAATCCAACTCCCACTGAAAACAATGGAGTAATTTACATTCATATTAATTTTGGAAGGGATTAAAATAAATGATGAAAACCAGCAAATATATCAGGCATTTTTTAGCTACAATTAATATAACTACTGTAGATCAATGTACGTGTGTGTGTGTGTGTGTGTGTGTGTGTGTGTGTGTGTGTGTGTGTGTGTGTGTGTGTGTGTGTGTGTGTGTATACCTTTAAGAAGCTATACAAGGACTTGCACAAGTGTATAAATACTGAGCATGTGCAAGTCTGACTGCTATTTTGAAGTAAGGGGTTGTGATGTAAGCATGTATGTATTTAAGGTCTGTATGTTAGCCAGTAATACTGAGCATGTGAAAGTCTGACTGCTATTTTGAAGTAAACTGTTGTGATGTAAGCATGTATGTATTTAAGGTCTGTATGTTAGCCAGTAATACTGAGCATGTGCAAGTCTGACTGCTATTTTGAAGTAAGCTGTTGTGATGTAAGCATGTATGTATTTAAGGTCTGTATGTTAGCCAGTAATACTGGTATGTATTTAAGGTCTGTATGTTAGCCAGTAATACTGAGCATGTGCAAGTCTGACTGCTATTTTGAAGTAAGCTGTTGAGATGTAAGTATGTATGTATTTAAGGTCTGTATGTTAGCCAGTAATACTGAGCATGTGCAAGTCTGACTGCTATTTTGAAGTAAGCTGTTGTGATGTAAGCATGTATGTATTTAAGTTCTCTATGTTAGCCAGTTTGTTTGTATATTATGATGCTGCTATTGATCTTGATGTGTTTCTATGTATTACAGCATCTAAACAATATACCCCACAAGCTTGTCATCTGTGTTAGTGTGGGATAAGCGACATGATGTCAGAAGTGACATGTCTAAAGGACATGGTGTCAGAAGCAGCATGACTAAAGGGCATGAAGATAGAGGCGGCATGGCTAAAATGACTTTAGGCACTTGCTTGGAACTGATGGAATATAGAGGAGTTAATCATTCCTAAAATGTGCATATATCACAAAACAGGTCAAAAATGAATTTCAAGTATTAAAACTTGCTCAGCACTATTTCTTATTCATAAAGTATGAAATGAGGTATACAGAACATTCTAAATAACATTTGCATAAACCGATATGTACTATATTGATAAAAATATTCATGCTACTATGGAAAATATTTGAAATGAAGTCTGAATTGCATAAAATTAATAATATAAAGGGAATTTACTGCATTTTGGTAAAGCATGCATTTTCCATATTAAGCAAAGATATCCGAGTTATCAGAAGTGTATAAAGTGCTCACATTTATGCAGTGTTACAGTAAAGCTATTTTGCCAAAGTACAGCCATTACAAGGCATATTTCACAGAATACAACCATTACAAAGCATATTTCACAAAGTAAAGTATTTCAAAGAGTTTATTGTGGATTTGACTGTTATTACAAGCTCACAGAACAGCTACGACTTGTTATTTTATGCGGTCAAGATGCACGTACAGTCATTATTAGGGCTTAGAGACAGTTTGAAAATGGGACTGCTTTCATTTAATAAGGAGGTTTACCATGTTAGCTTAAAAGAGCACTACTCTAATTTCACCCAATATATTTTTTCCACCTATATTGATCTTTTCAAAGACAAACTAGGCAAACATCCAGTTGCGTACTCCATAAAGTTACACCCAGAGATCAGTCTAATTATCAGACCAGCTCAAAAAGTTCCAATAGCCATGAAGGACAGAGTCAAAGCTGTGTTAGATAAATTGTTGCGACAAGGTGGGATTTGTCCAGTTGCAACTCCAACTGAATGGGTATCTTCCATGGTGGTAGCTCATAAGAAAAGTTCAGATGACATTAGAGTATATATTGATGCACAAGATTTAAACAAAGTGCTAAAAAGACCTCATCATCCAATGCGCACTGTTGAAGAAGTCACAGCCTTAATGCCAAATGCTATTTTTTCTGTCTTAGATGCAAAGAGTTCATTTTGGCAAATTCAGTTTGACAAAAAAAAACCATCATTGCTTACTACGATCAGTACTCCATTTGGCAGGTACAGATTCTTGAGAATGCCATTTGGGATAAATTCTGCAAATGAAGCCTTTCAACATGCAATGGAGCAACTTTTTTGTATGTATCTTTGCTATTACAGTAGACAACATACTAGTAGGAGGTAATGGTGAAGCAGAGCATGACAGAAACCTCAGAAAAGTTCTAGAAAGGGCCCATCAAGTGAATCTTAAGCTCAACCTATGCAAATGTAATTTCAGGCTACAAGAGATTACTTTTGTTGGTCATTTATTTACTAGTACAGGCCTACAACCAGACCCTTCAAACCAAACAGCTATTCTTGAGATGCCAGCTCCAGACAATGTTCAAGCCCTGCAACATTTTCTTGGCATGGTGAACTACCTAGGCAAGTTTATTCAATACTTGAACCAACTTTCAGCAGCACTCAGAGAGCTGACACCTAAAGCTGTATCTTGATCCAGGTTAGAGCAACACCAAAAGAGGATTTGATGTCCAGAAATAGAGAATTGCAAGTCCACCATCTCTCAGATATTATGATGTTCACAAACCAGTTACACTTTCCTGTGATGCTTTGAAATTTGGTCTTGGTGCAGTCATTCCATAAGAGGATCAACTTGTTCCTATGCACTGAGAACTCTTACTCAAACTGAAATGCAGTATGCCCAAATTGAGAAAGAGTTTTGGCAATTGTGTTTGCATGTTCAAATTTCCATATTTATGTTTATGGTAGACCTATCCAGATCGAAGCAGGCCACCAACCACTAGTCACTATCTTAAGAAAGCCTATGCATTCAGCTCCAGCTTGACTGCAACATATGATGCTGAGATTGCAAAAGAATAATTTCAGTTTTGTTTGCAAGAAAGGCAAACTTCTTTATCTTGCTGATACAATATCCAGATTGCCAAGAAATACCACAAAACAGTTTGAAAATGAGAACCTTGATTTTGAAGTCATGGAAGTGAGAGATTTTTCCTGCACATGTCTTGATGAGTTGAAAGATTACACAGCCACATATCCCATTTTACAAAGGCTCAACCACTTTATCAATCAAGGATGGCAGTCAAAGCAATCTAGTTTACCTCAAGAACTGCAACCTTACTTTCCATACAGAGATGAGATTTTGACTGACAGAGGTATTATTATGAAAGGTCCAAAAGTAATTGTTCCAAAGTCCTTGCAATAAGAGTACATTGCTATCATGCATCATGGTCACCAAGGAGTCAATCCTACCAAAAGAAGGGCAAGAGGACTAGTATTTTGTCCTTCTATGTCACAAGACATTGAGAGAGCACTTTAATCTTGTTCAGTGTGTAATAGTACAAAGCCACATCAACAGAAGGAACCACTTCAACTAAACCAGATTCCGGAACTACCTTGGTCGACGATAGCCAGTGATATCTAGGAGTGGAATAGTCAACACCATTTGGTGTTAGTAGACTCTTACTCCAATTGGTTCAAGATTAACCTACTTCCTAATCTAGCATCCAGTTTTGTCATTACTAAGATGAAGCATCATTTTGCAGTAAATGGTAGCCTGCACAAAGTTTTTTCTGACAATGGTACGCAGTTTGTAAGCCAACAGTTCAAAAGATTTGCTGAAGAGTGGAACTTTACTCATGTCATGAGTAGCTCAGAGTACCCGCAGTCAAATGGTTTGGTGGAATGTGGTATTCAAAGTACAAAACAGTTACTTGAGAAGTCAAAACAAGATAATAGTGATGTTTTCCTGAATCTCTTGAATCTCAGAAATGCTCCTCATGATAAACATCTTGGTTCACCTGCTCAGAGATTTCTGTCGAAACAAACCAGAACCACATTACCAATCAGTAGTCAGTTGTTGGTTCCATGTGTCAAAATCAGCAGGTCAGTGAAAACCAATCTGTTGAAGACGTGTTTAACTCAGATGTCCTACTGTGATAAAACTAGCAAACCACTCAATCCATTACGAGATGAAGTGGTAAGGATGTAGATGTCAAAAGGTTATGATCGGATTGGTGTTGTGAAGAATATTGGTCCATCATACACTGTGGAATCAAAAGGAGCAGTCTTTAGGCAGAAACGGAAGCATCTGAGACTAGTGCCTGAGCCTATACCACAGCACATAGCGTGTGAGAAAGACTCTTTATCTCAGAGTGAGTTGTCCGGTGTTCCAATTCCTATTCCTGTGATAAATCCAGAAGTTCCTGATATGAGTTGCACATTGCAGACTGTCCCTATTGCTAAATTTGGTCCATACTGTTAATGTTATGAGATATGGTCACATCTCTAAACCCTGTAACAGATACAAAGCAACGTGGACATGAACATTGTGTTTTGTTTTCAATGTGTAAAGTAATGCATGTGTAGCCCTAATGATGTAAGCATGTATGTATGTAAGATCTGTCTGTTAGCCAGTTCATTTGTATTTTATGATGCTGCTATCCATCCTGATATGTTTCTATGTATTAAAGCATCTAAATGATATACCCCACCTACTTGTCATCTATGTTGGAGAGGGATGAGCAACAACTACTAAGGGTGCTTTCATAGCAGAGTAACAGATAAGGGGAATCCTAGTTTTTATTAACCTGTATATTATTGGAACCAAGCCGAGCATCTCAGAACACTTCTCTATTTAATTAGAGTGCAAGATTTTTGTAGCAAAAATGAATACAGTATGTTACAACAATTCTTCTAGAACATCAGGTCTCCAGTCACAAGAGGGAACCATTCAGACATTTACTAAAGAAATAACACAGATTGCGTATTCTGTATTTCATGTATTTACACGTTCTAATTAGAATAGGGAAGATCATAGTGATCATGTTACTTTGTTCTGGGCATCAAATAAGACAGCTGGCCAGTAATTCACATATCTGTCCAAGCACCATCCTTGTAAACGTCTTTCTGGTACTGGCTTTACTGAGCTGCAGTGCTGAGGATAAATACTTAAGTGGTTACACAGTTATACATTTAATGATGCAATGCATAAATAATTAAGCCCAAATATAAATGAAAGCAGGAAGGCTGCAGAATATTTAACTAAACATTTACTTATCCATTTCATTCCACAGACAATGCATATGGAATGTAAACTGGCCATTTTTACACAATTATTTTGCGAATGTTATTTACCGCACCTTGTCAGATATAATTTCCTCAGTTCCAGGAATGTTCTGTTACTTAGCAACTAGCTCACGCAGCAAAGACTAATGGACTCATCATACCTCTCTGGTGGATTATGAGTTGTTTTTTTATTTTGTACAGACTTGTCTGGGGTGACATTATTTTTAATGCACTTACTTTCTTGCAACACATATATCATGTTAGCTGAACTGTCACCAGGTATGCTTTCCAGAAGGACACCTGTTCTACCTGATATACCTCTTTTATAAATTCTAAGCTACGCCACAGCATTACAAACATGCAAAAGCCATATCTGCTGCCACAGTACACTAAATATGCACCTTTTCCAAGGATTCAGTACTAGTAAGTTTTTATTTTAGACAAGACTGTGTTGCCTTTTACAATATCCTCTGTATGACTGTGTGCAAAATACAGTATATTTTAAAAATGTGTATATAGATGTGTTTAAGACATTTTACCAAAAGGTAAAATATGCCTGAAATTTCTAGCAGATAAAAAGTGTCAGTGCAGGCAGTGATTTGATTAGAACCCAAAACTGTTTCTTATTACAGTTGTGACCCTTTTATTTTGTTTATATTTGTTGGCATTTTAACACATCTCATTTCAGATAAAGTGTTGAGACAAAAGCCAGTTAAATTATGAGATTGAGAGAAGAGTGACATAAACCTTAACATCACTAGAAATAGCAATAAATAATATTATGTGTGGAGCATGGTCTGGAGGCTTCAGTCTAGAACAGAGCAGAGTGACAAACGAAACAGCTGGTCATTTATAGTTCATTATTTTATTTCAAGCAGCAAATGTGTGACTGAGAGGAATATGGTAGAATCCACTGCCAATGCAACAACTACCATACTTTGCCACAACTTTGCTACAACTTCATGTTCCTAGGAGAAGTGAAAGCCTTGTCTGTGTGAGAGAAACAGTGTTTTAAGTATCAGAAGGCCATTTCCCAATGTTAGCTTCCATGTTCCTTTCTTTTAGTCTACAACCTGCAATGCTGTTACATAGAACAGTTTTGTATTTTGTGTGGACATTATGATAAATGACAACTTCTTTGGCCATCAGACAGGCTGCAGACAGTATCACAGTTGTCTACAGTTCTGGAGTGTGTCACATGACTGATACATATTTCTATGCCAGCATCAATAACACCAGTGGCACCCATGTCAGGAATAACCATATCACTTAGCCTGTAAGCACAAGAAATCTGAATAAAGCCTAAAATACTGAGTGGGACGAAGGCCCAAAACTAGGGACAGATTTTAAATATTACTCTTATAGACTTAGGAAGTTGCTAAAATAACAGGATTCGTGTTAGCATGCATTTTCAGAAGGATACAAAGTCTGAAACTCAAATTTATGTCATTATTTATTGAATTCAGTCCTCAGTTATTTGCCAGAAAACCACAAATATTACTAGGAACAGATCAAAACCTTGAAGTAAAAATCTGGACATTATGCCAAAATATGGACAGTTGAGAGATATGGAACTAGCAAGTTCACCACCAAATTCTTTGTACTTTATCTATGAGGAATCTGTTAAGTATCACATTTGTTTATACCAAAATACGAGTCATAGCTGCCTTTGTTATGTGTATAACACAAAGAACTGCATTTCCACAATAGGTGAATGGATTATGCTTACTTGCATTTTTGTTTATGTTATAAAATGGCACTCCAAAATGAAGTTTACTGGTCTGTTATTAAATTACAAACACATACAAATACAGAGAAAGCCTGTGTATAGAACTGTTAGACTCACAGAATTGGAAAGACATTATAGCTTTTATGTGGGACTCACCTCAATATCGCTAACAAACTGTCACTGCCACTGGACCAACAAGAGCATCAGTACAGACAGATGTTGCATTTTCTCTTAAGAGTTTTATTCTTTCAGCTAGAAATCCCCCACTATGCTGGTCAAGGTCAAATTAGAAAATCACACAAACACAAGAACAGAAGACATTGTCTGTATAGACATTGTTAGAATCACAGAAGTGAGTATTTGCTGTCATATGGGACTCAAACCCAAGACTTCAAGCATACTTCACCAAAAAGACCCTCTGGACAGCAGTTGTTGAGTTTTCCCTTAAGAGTATTATTCTTTCAGCTAGGACCCCCCCCCTCCCCCCCCAGCATGGTGATAAAAGTCTGTTGTTAGGCATGCAGCACTAATCTATTTGTAAAATGGCAGAAAATAGCAGTCACATTCATTGAAACAACATTGAAACCCACACCACATCCAAAGAAAATGCATCTGGCCAGTAGTGGATAAAGATTTCCTTTGGGCTGTTTTCAAATCATAGGCTCATTGCACACAAAACAAGAAACATACATGCATTCTTTGATACACCTTCCTGACTTTATTACATTTTATTCCTTGTATAATACAGCACACTTGTTAGACTTAAGTCAGAGTGCATTTTAAAATCCCTCCCCTTCAACAATTTAAATTTATTGGCCATCCTACTGTATTCCATAGTACCAGAATACAAAAGTGACCACCCCTTTCAATCCATCTTGCTGTTTTAAAAATAGTGACTCTCCACTAAACCTTAACTTTTTAAACAGGTAAAACTTAAGTTACCTACTTTTACATCTAACTTCTCTAGTGCACACTGCAGTGTGCATTTTTTTCATCTTACCTTTAGGCATCCCTGTGACTAGCACTTTATCTAATACCTGCTGGAAAGCACTAGGAAGCCTTAAACTGATACAAGCACTCAACTCTCCTTGTTAATAAGGAGAAATTAATAGTAGGCACTAAACAGCCTATAATTGCAAAGTACCTTGCTAAGGTAAGGGAAAACAGCTCCTGTACTTTTCAAAAAAAAAAAAGCACCAAACCAGGCATGTCCAAGGGTCAGCTTCCAATGATTTCTCCTGTCCACCTGGTGAATCTGGGCATACTGGGGCAATGCAGCAATTGACTCATGTACACAGACAACCCTCTCCTCCTACCACCCAACACTACAGCCTGTGACAGATGCACTTACATAGCCAAAATGGAAGCAAAGCTCTCTCCACCCAAGATTGTGCTAGACAGTCAAGAGGAGAAGGTTAACACCCACACTACACCTCAAGCAACACATAGCCCTTCTAAACCCACACCACCAACACCCACACATAGCAACACTAAATCCACATATGCAGAGGCCCTTAACTGTAACCTGCCCAAGCAAGAAGGACCTCTGAAGCTGAAACGCAAACAAACACCAATCACAACCAAAGTGTCACATAGTTCACAACACCAGTGTGCCACCCAGCAACAGCCCCCAAGGCAAGACAATGTACCTAGCACTTTAGTCATAGGTGACTCTATAGTCCAGCACACTGATGTCCCTCTCACTAGGTTGAACAAGGAGAAAATTACAGTCAGCTGCCTGTCGGGTGCCAGGATCCACCACATAACGCATGCACTCAAGTCACTCCACAACAAGTACAAATATGACTCTGTCATTGTCCATGTTGGAGTGAATGACTTGAGACGTACCTCCCTGGACTACATGAAAAGAGACATGGAAGAGCTCTCGGATCATGTGGCCCAGGCAGGTATGACCCTAGCCCTGAGTAGCATCCTGCCTTCGCTCAGAATGATACCACAATATAAGGACAAAATGATTGACTTCAACAATTGGCTAAGCTTCTGGTGTCATTCAAAGGGGATCCAGTATCTGTCTGCCTGGGACGACATGATTGACAGACCACGGTGCTTTGCCAGAGATGGTCTGCACTTGTCGCCCCTGGGATTCAGGTTACTGGCTAAGGCTCTTGCAACCCCTATAGTGCCTTTTTTAGACAAAGTTCAAAGGACAAAACCACCATCGTAACAGGTACAAGCATGCAAAATCTGAAGGTAATGCTACTCAATGTTAGAAGTCTAAACCTCAAAATGCACTCTCTTGAGGCAGTCCTAAAAATGGAGAACATCGATATCTGTGCAGTAACTGAGACCTGGTTCAAGGCTCCAGAGAGCACCCCTGCAATACCAGGCTACAACTCTTATCACACTTTTCGGCCACCAAACCAGGACCGAAACACTAAAGGTGGAGGAGTGTCAATATTCACCAAGGATATTCACACCACCAGGCTAGTTGCCCAACACAATGCGTCTGAAATTCTCCAGGTGCAACTAACTGCAATCCAAATTGTAGCTTGCTACAGATCCCCCACCATACCCCAAGATTCTCATTACACCTTTCTAAACATACTGGAAAATATTAAGATAGAGCCAAACACTCTAATACTAGGTGATTTTAACTACCCTGCCATTAACTGGGAAAACTACTCCTGTACCAATACCTTTGCCCAATGGTTCTTGGAATTCATAAATTCCAACGCCCTGGATCAACTAATCCATAGTCCCACCAGGGGGTCCAATATTCTAGACATGGTCATTACCAACATGGGAAATCGATGCTCCACACCTATGGTCACCCCCTCGTTAGTCAGGTCTGACCATAAGCTAATCACCCTTAACATCCAGATCCCACCCCCACTCCCCAGTAAGGAAACCTCCATAAAAAACTTCTCCAAAGCTAACTTCATACTACTCAAGTCAGAAGTGACAAACTTCATGACATCCATGCAGACGGGAACTGAAAGTTCAACTGCTGAATCCTACACTAAGGCACTGTATGAGCACATCCACTCATGCATGAATCGTGCCATCCCAAATAGAACCAAGGTGCTCTCATCCAATAAAAGGAAGCCAATCTGGTGGTCCCCTACCATAAACAAACTTTACAACAAAAGGAAGAAACTGTTGCAGAAAAGAAGAAAATCCTAGGATGCAAAAAACTCCCTTACAAGCCTCAGTAAGAAACTGAGATCTCTCATAAAATCCTCCAAAGCTAGTTACGAAAATAAAATTGCCAAAGATTCCAAAGACAACCACAAGGCATTCTATAACCATGTCAAGAATCTAAATGGCAATGCTCAGATCTGCTCTGAGCTAAAACAGAATGGCATTAAATATACTGATCCCAAGGATATTGCCAATATCTTGGCAGATCGATTCAGTGCCAACTTCACCCCCTTCTCACCCCCTAAATGGCCCATCTCAATACCGGAAGATTGCCAAATTCTGGTAATAATGGCCACACAGATAAAAAATGCACTCTCCAAAGCTAAGAATACAGCATCCATGGGACCAGATGACATCCCAGGTTGTGTACTACATGAACTACAAAATGAACTGGCACCTCACCTAAGTGTCATGTTTAATCATGTTTAATCATAGCCTCACCTCAGGATTCGTACCCACTGAGTGGCGCACAGCTACAGTTATTCCACTCCACAAGGGGGGATCCACCTTGGATCCTGGAAACTACCATCCCATCAGTCTGACAAGCCTTATCTGCAAGGCCATGGAGCGTATTATCATGGAACTTATAAACAAAGACATTAACAACCTTCAAACACTGGACCCCACCGAGTTTGGGTTCGTGAAGGGCCGATCTTGTCTCCTGAACCTGATTGACTTCTTCGAATCAGTCTCCAGAGCCATGGACAAGGGTAAGGTGGTCCACACAGCCTATCTAGACCTTGCCAAGGCCTTTGACACCATCCCCCATTCTGGAATCATAGATAAACTTACTAAACTGGGCATTAATCCCTACGTCACCCAATGGGTTGCGAACTGGCTTACTGAAAGAACCCACACTGTAAAATTAGCCGACTCCAAATCCAGCTCCAGACAAGTGACAAGTGGAGTACCTCAGGGTTCAGTCTTGGGACCGCTCTTGTTTGGCATCTACTTCTCTGAAGTACAGGTGAACACTAAGGGACTCTGGCTAACAATGTTCGCAGATGTCTGCAAACTGGGAGCCATTATTGAATCCCCAAATGATGTGGATACTCTACAAAAGGGCCTTACAGAAACAGATGCTTGGTGCCAGAGCCATGGGCTCAAGCTCAATGCCAAGAAATGTATAGTTATCCCCTTTGTGAAAAAACATGTATCTGTGAATTACCACATAGGTGGCAGTACACTAAACACAGAAAGTGTGATAAGAGACTTAGGGACACAGGTGGACAGTGGTCTCACCTTCGATAACCACATCGCCACAACAGTCAGGAAATCCTTCTATGTGGCACACCTCATCACTAAGGGCTTTTCATCCAGAAAAAAGGAGGTCATTGTCCCACTGTACTCAGCCCTCATTAGACCCATTATAGAATACAATGCCCCATTTGGTATGTACCTCTCAAGACATCTGCAACAACTGGAAAGGCCACAGAAATACCTCACTAAAAGAATCACAGGCCTAAAGCAGATGCCCTATGCTGACCGCCTTAAAAACTCCAGCTATACTCTGTCGCATATCGTCTACTCAGAGGCGATCTCTGCTTAACATACAAGGCCATATCAAACCCAGAGCTGTTGGACATGCTACACTTAAAAAAATCCCAATCACTCAGAGCCACATGCTCCAGGGACCTAAACCTTGTCATCACAATAAACAAAACATGCTGGAGGGATAGGTTCCTGACCCAGAGACTCCCCAGACTCTGGAATAGATTGCCCATACATGTCAAGCAGAGTGCCTCTCTGGCCCTCTTCAAAAGGAACCTTGATGATTGGATGGGAGAAAGGAAATTCACCCCGGGGATCATGTCAGTTGCCCTGCTAGACAGGGGTCCAGGGAAGTAAATAGTGTGGGAAGAAATAGCCAGGGAATTGTTATGGCTAGGCTTGTATAGACCCTAGGGCTGATAGCCTAGTACCAAACTATGAACCTATTGTTTGAACATTTTTCCAGTAGGCAATGAAACAAAATGCATGAACCAGTAATGACAAAACTGCCCAATTCAGAACATTTCCATCATAAAAGTCTACTTTCATACACACAATATATATATATATATATATATATATATATATATATATATATATATATAAAACATATATATACACACAGAGAGTATTTATGGTACACTCAGGGGGCCACCTTTTATAAGCCTTTTCCTACCAGGTTGGTCATCCATACACCTTATATGATAGGAAAGCCCTTGAAGGGCATTCTTCATGGCTTGACCAATCCTCATATTGTTGTGGTGGCCAAGATTGTTATGCATTTCTGTGATAATTGTTCTGGCACGTTTTCAAAAATGACATGATGTAAATGTTTGTTATGTGTTTTACCCATATGCATTCCCTATTCACATGATAATTATAGTCTGTATTGCATGGCTTTATCCAGACATGTCTTTAATAAACTCTATACAGCTTAGTGGCAGATGAGTGATTCCAAAAAAAGTTTTTTACATATGGTATGCTGCCAGACCATCAGCAGTGGTGACTGATCCTCTGTTACAACACCTTTTATTGTGTTGCTGCTGTTGAATTGCTGTTATATTACTGCTTCCTGTAATATCATGTGAGCATACCCAGTATTACAATGTCAGATATGTTTGCAAACTACAATGGCAAAACTGGATCCATAACATATCTTCTGCTCTGTCTTGTCATTTGTTACCTATGTATGTTGTTTGTTATTAGATTAGCATTTAGCATTTGCATAACTATACACACCTGCTTGTCCATTACGTACTCTTTGATGATGAACCCTTTCTTAAAGGTGCCATTGTCATTTCTTTGTAAAAACATATCCATTTCTGATTTACCAGACATTACAGTTGTAGGATCCATTTGTTCTTATGAATACATGCTGAGGTCGAGAATACAGTGGTGGTGTCAGCTTGCATACATAAATTCCCCTGTATATACATTTCATATGCGATAACTGCATTATATGCATTCATCCCATAAAGTATCTTCTGTCCTTGCTAACTATTATCAGAAATCAGCATTTAATTAAAATGTATATCACTTTTCATTCTGCTTTGTTACACTGCAGTTGTTGTTCCTATCCCATCTTTTATTAGAATGTCCATTTTTATTTATATGACTAACTGTGAAGTTGTCATTGACATTAATTATCATTATATCAGTACTGCAGGATTTAAGTCAGAAATGCTTCTTACACACTCTTGTCATATTTGCCTGCAGGATATAAGTACATTAATTATTTAATGTAACACAATTTAGTGTACTGATTTCCCCATTTCACTTCCCTTTGTTCTGTATTCTTTCTCTGTCTGGGCTTCAGTGCATCCTATTATGTGAGCATTGCCTATATGTAAGTTGTTTTGTTTGCATTCTGTCCTCATGCTTGCAAACACCTTTCTATTGCCATGAACACTATTGCTAGTCATAAAAAAGTGCATGAAAATGTGTAGGTATTATGAACAGCATGTATATTCAATTAATACTGCAGCTCATCCCGCCAACATGTTTACATCATGCAGGCATAGCCCAGCACCTTCATGACTGTTAATGAATCCCAGGGCTGATCACAATTTTGCATGCCATCTCTAACACTGATTATCTGTTTTTCAGTCCCAAGCAAGGCACATTTTATTCATCTCAGAATTTCTTGCAGATTAACAACAAATCCCCTCTGACTCTTCTATAGTGTATGCTGTATAGCCATTATTTCTCAAGGTGTCTCATGAATTTGTGGGAACAATTCATACAAAATAATGTTCAGGATGAGGAGCAAGGTTTAAGGGAAGACAGGAATTGAATAACTTACATAATGCTGGACTGAATGACAGATGTTATAAAGAAAGAAAATACATACTGTATTATTTATGTGAATGGAATAATCTTAATTTGGTCTGTTTTCTTTTCTATTAATGTATGCATGCCTATGTCTTAAGTGATAGTTTAATAAAGGTGTTTAACAAAAAGATGTGCCATATTATGCAATAAAAGGTTATTAGTATTCAAAAAGTGTGCATGCTGATTGGACAGAGCAGTCAGCGTGTCCATTGTAAGTCGCCTACTATGCATGGTAATTAGTCCAGCAGCCGTAGCTTATAAAAAATAGCTACTGCTGCCTAATTCTCCATTTTACAAAGAAGAAAAAGCAAAATTGACTATCAGAAAAGTAAAAGACAAATTTCATGCTCCAAAATACAACAATAAACAGATTGTAAAATACTAGAATAAAAAGAAATTATAACTCACATTTGGAGTCCACATGTGCTCATGCAAACAGTGTAATGCATGTGCACTCCTCAGTCCCAGCTAGAAAGTTAAAGTGGCAGAAATTGCATTCTCCACTGCACTGTTCAAGTCTCAGTATTGACATGTTCAGGCCATGCAAAGTAAACTGACAAGCCATCTGCCAGATGCATAAGAAGACAGAAAACCACTACATCAGCTTCTTTTCTTTGAATATTCCATGACTGTGTGTAGTTAATATAGAATTTACCCATGTCTGGCTTTGTTTGATCACTTGGGCATTTCTCTTGTGATCAAACCACAGCAATCATTGGCATTAAACACACCCTGTCATGGATTATTCCCAAATTATAAGTTGGGGAAATCTTCTCCACGTTTCCTCCATTTCATCTGAATTATCTCTATTTTACTAAACTATATCTTGTTTAAGAAGTACCAAATTAAATTTTCCATTATAAGATAGGCAGCACCATGAAGATGTGGCTCTTTACTAAAAGGAGTTTTAGTACTAAGTAAAAATGTCCTTTAACAAGGCTGACATTATTGTGCACCCATCCTATACAGCCCCCTTTAACAAGGCTGACATTATTGTGCACCCGTACTATACAGCCCCTTAGTACATTTGCTAAACATCATCTATTCATATGCCATCATACTTGTATTTCTCTGCTTCCTTAAATGTTTCACTGTTTCTGTGAAGCATATAAGAATTTTTGAAAATCTAGATGTTATAACGCATGCCATTTTCTCCACCTTAAGTTACAACTAAGCACTGCTCATCAAGTCATATCTGGCACTTTGAGCCTGCTTCAGACTGGCTCTAGTATTACTGTACAAAACTACTACAGGTCATATCACAAAGCTTGGCAGCATTAGACTGCATTGCATTAACTTGATTACTGAGGAACTTGTATCTTATTTACTTGAGCCTGTGAACAATATGACTAAATATAGTAATGAAGGAAAATTCACCTGCGACTCCCACCCATTGGACAAGAAGATATCATTGAGACCCTGTGTAAAGTCTTTCTTGTTCTTCCTTCAAGATCAGACAACCTATAAAACACACATTGCAACAACATTTCATTTGTATGAGAAATAGCAAGATAAACATTATAACACACAAACTCTTATGCATGAGCAAATGTGATATGAACTAAGATGATCTGAACAATGTAAGTAAACACTAGCTCCTGTCAGAGTTCAATGATTCATTGTAAGTTTTATTAGGTTAGTGCCAGCCTAATAGATGTACTATAACGACTGTATAAACAGTTCGTTTTCTACAAATATTGTGACCATACTTCCAACATTCCATATAAATATTACCCTGGTTTACCCTGTGCCAGCCACATAGATGTACTATAACCATTGTATAAACAGTTCAGTTTCTGCGAATATCGTGACCATACGTCCGATATTCCATATAAATATTATGTTGGCTTACCGTGTGCCAGCCACATACATGTACTATAACTGTTGTATAAACAGTTTAGTTTCTGTGGATATTGTGACCATACTTCCCACATTCCATATAAATATTTTGTTGGGTTACCCATGTACTATAACTGTTGTATAAACAGTTTAGTTTCTGTGGATATTGTGACCATACCATTCCATATAAATATTTTGTTTGTACTATAACTGTTGTATAAACAGTTTAGTTTCTGTGGATATTGTGACCATACTTCCCACATTCCATATAAATATTTTGTTCATGTACTATAACTGTTGTATAAACAGTTTAGTTTCTGTGGATATTGTGACCATACTTCCCACATTCCATATAAATATTTTGTACATGTACTATAACTGTTGTATAAACAGTTTAGTTTCTGTGGATATTGTGACCATACTTCCCACATTCCATATAAATATTTTGTTGGGTTACCGTGTGCCAGCCACGTACATGTACTATAACTGTTGTATAAACAGTTTAGTTTCTGTGGATATCGTGACCATACTTCCCAGTTTCCTCCTTCTGTTATAGTGTTTGTTTATGGCAGGGGACCACCAGATTGGCTTTCTTTTTTTAGAGCAGAGCGTCTTGGTTCTATTGGGTATGGCGAGATTGATGCTTTTGTGTAGGAGTTTGTACAGTGCATTAATGTATGACTTGGCGGTCATGCAACTATTCTCCATTTGCATGGGTGCCGTGAAGTTAGCCACCTCTGTTTTTAGGAACCCAAAGTTAGCTTTGGAGAAGTTTTTCATGGTGGTTACCTTTGTGGGTTGGGTGGGGTGGGATCTCTGTTTAATGAAGCCAGACTGCGTCGGATCAAGCATTTGGAGGTCTCCTAATCTTTGCTGATAAGTTCATGACTATCCTTTACAAAGCCTTGCAGATTAGGCTGGTCAGGCGTATGACTCTATAGTTCCCAGAGTCAGTGTAGGTGCCTCCTTTATGTTATTGGATGACGGTTGCTGTTTTCCATTCAGCAGGTACAAAACCAGTGCTTAGACTGTGGTTAAAGAGAGTACCCAGTGGTGCAGCTAGCATCTGTTTTAATCCATTTAGAATTCAGCTTGGGATATTATCAGGTCCCATACAGGCTGTTTTTGACTTTGGAGAGACCATTTACGACCCACTCCTTTGCGATACTAGGTGGAGGGTAGGTGGTAGAGATGCTTTGGGGGATATGTGGCAGGGACTGGGAGAGAAGATTTCACTAAACCTGTCAGCTAGCAGGTTGGCTATTTCTATGGGTTCATTATGTGTGGTGCCATTAACAACCAGTTCTGCACAGATCTGGGTTGTTCCTTTAAGTTTTCTGACATAGCTAAAAAAGGTCTTATGGTTATCCTTAGTGAACGAGGCTAATTTGGATTCATAATTATCTTTAAAATGCCTTACGAGGTGTCTTATTTTCTTGTTTAAGCTGAGGAGAGAATGCTTCCAACTCAGAAACCATTCCTTCATGCTCTTGGACAGGAATTTCTTTCTCTTATTGTATAACCTGTTAATGGCAGATGTCAACCATGTAGGCTTGTTCTTTCTTGAGGATCTTGTTTTGGTCTTATCAGGTATGGCTGAGTCAATACATTTGTACAGATGCTTATACAAGGCATTGGTGTAAATTCCAGTGTAGGTGTCCCTGGCATCAGTGAGGGCAGAGGCTATGAAGCTATTAATGCCATCACTTATTAGGTTGTAATTGGTTTGGAGAAGTTCTTTGTCTAGTTGCTGCTAATGGGGGGGGGGTCAGATATTATTGTTACTTCTAAGGAGACTGATTTATGATCAGACCTTACTAGAGAGGGCTGCACACATGGGGTGGTGCAGCAATCACCCATGTTAGTGAGTACCAGATCCAGAATGTTTGGGGCCATTGTGGGGGTGTCAACCAACTGATCCA
Source organism: Protopterus annectens (assembly GCF_019279795.1). Taxonomy (NCBI): domain Eukaryota; kingdom Metazoa; phylum Chordata; order Ceratodontiformes; family Protopteridae; genus Protopterus; species Protopterus annectens. The sequence goes on along the minus strand of NC_056746.1, from coordinate 1,015,759,199 downwards.
TGGTATTGGAGTTGATGAAGTTCAAGAACCTTTGGGCAAGTATGGTAGGACAAGTATAATTTATCCAATCTATGGATGGGTAGCTAAAGTCACCTAAAACCAGGGTGTTTTGGTTGTATCTTCAGTCATTCAAGTAGATCCTAGTATACAGTATGAGTATCCTGGTTCATGGTGGTGGTCCTGTAATTGGTCATAACTTGGAGAGGGGTCTTGTCTACAGTCAACTTGACCTGGATTATTTCAAGGCAATCATTTTGTTTAATCAGTCTAGAGGTGCATTTATCTTGGATGAATATTAATACTCGATCTCCTTTAGTTATCACATTTTCAGTTTGCGGTCTGAATGTGTGGAAGGCATTATAACTTGGTATGGCTTGGGTGCTTTCCATGGCCTTAAACCAAATCTATGTAACTGCACAGATGTTAGCATCTTCTATGGTGAAGGCTGATTCTAGTGAGTGCAGTTTTAGGTATAGACTTCTAGTGTTTAGAAGCATAACTTTGAGGTTGCTTTTTGACGATATTTTTAAGCTGAGAATTTTGTTGTTGTGACATTGCCTAAAAAAAAGCACTGTGGGGGAGGCAAGAGCCTTAGGCAGTAACCGAAATCCCAGAGGTGACAGATGAAGACGATCTCTGGCAATGCAGCATGGTCTACCATGTCATCCCAGGTTGGCAGGTACTGGATCCATTTAGAATGACGCTAGAAACTAAGCTAATTGTTGAAGTGAATCATTTTTTGTTGTGGTATTATATTAGGTGAAGGTAGTATGCTGCTCAAGGCTAGGGACATACCTGCCTGAGATGCATATTCTGAGAGCTCAGTCATGTCTCTCTTCATGTAGTCCAGTGAGGTATGTCTCAAGTCATTCACGCCAACATAAACTATGACAGAGTAATAACAGTACTTGTGGAGAGACTTGAGTGCGTCTGTGATCTGCTGGATCCTGACACCTGATGGACAGCTGACCATAATCTTCTCCTTGTCCCATCTGGTGAGTGGGACATCTGTATATCTCACTACGGAGTTGCCTATGACCAAAAGATTTGGTTTAGATGTGCTTTGTCTTAGGGGCTTGTTTGCTGAGACACTTGTGCTTGTGGTTTTATGTGTACGCAGTGCTGTAGGTACTGTATTAGGTGTAGCATGTTTGTGTTTTAAATGACCCTATTCTTTCATGCCACAGATTTGGCCATTCTTGTTTTTTTCCTCTATTTTTATTTAGTTTTACTTTCTAGATAGTACCATATTAGTATTTTTATAATGGCATAAAATGATCATCATTAGTTATGTTAGCTGTTGACTTTGTTTTAGCTCTGCATAGCTCATGTTCACCATGCCACATTCACAACTGGATGTTATAGTAGCCTAGTAGCTGCACATATTTCATGTTCACCAAACCACATTCATGTTGTAGTGTTTTACTTATTGTATGAAGTCTTCATAGTATATTAAAGGCTAGTAATATGACAAAATCTAATGTTCTATACAATGCTCTTGACCTAATGTTTAATGGACATTTATCTTCTTAAAATTAACCCAACACTGGGTACTAAATTGAGAAAAGGGAATGGTACGAAATCTAACATGTATAACGTCAGCTGACTGCATCTAAAAGGGAGTAGTGGCTATAACTAAAAAGTTAAATACATGGTAGAATAGGTTGCAGATCAGGGGGCATGTTGCACTCCAGCAAGGATGATAAGCTATTCACGGTAACCACAGCGGAAGGAGGATGCGGCAAGAATCAAGCGAAAACATAGTGAGTTGGTGATGGCGACCTAGAATGAGCACCACGATGATTTGTGAGGCGCTGAATGTAACTGAGACATTAATCACTCAGCTAGATGGGATAATCGATGCATAAGATATATATACTGAGCCTCCTCTTCCAATACTAACTGCAGGTTTGTGCAAGTCAGGTTGCACTGCTGTAGTCATTGTCTACCACTTTGGAAGGCAGCCAGTCTACAACTCTGTTGTACTCATCACTTGTATGTAGGAACAGTTGTCTGTCTTGTGTTCATTTAAAACAAAAGTAACTCATTGCCCACCCACCACACACTGCTGTACAAAGTAGATCTTTCCTGTAGTAGATCTTGAAAGTAAATGATATTACTATTACTTACTGCCAGTTAGCCAAAGATATTGCTTACAGAAGGGTGTGATATTCATGTAGGCAGGTGGATTATTTTATTATAAACTGGCATCACAAATACATATTTCAGGTTTTGTAAAGTGTAGCGACGCCCATTTATGCATGGAATACATTGTGCCCAATATCTAGGTAAAGAACCTGCTGTTCTTGTTTACTTACACTTTATCTTGGACAGGGGAAATTATAAGAATTTTCCATCACTCCTTGTAAAGTTTTATTTATTATGCATTTGAACTGAACTAATGTCACAAAGGTCTGGCATTGATAAAGACAATTGGTACTTTGTAGACAAAAATTATGGGCATAAATGCTAGATTATTTCAAAACAAGCAACAAAACCTATGCAGTGAAATATTTTATGAATTCATACGTCAGTCCTACTTTTATGCTGCTGCTTTGAACAACTCTAAATTGTTTAGCTGTCCTTACTACTATCTATTAATCATACTATCTGTTAATTGTAAAACTAAAACATTGCAACTGAAAATGTAGCAAACTTGTCAGAATGGTGAGTTTTGTAGATGGACATTTTCCGTATTATCACTATGTGTTTGTTTTTCACAGGCATAAAATGGGTAGTGAAGTTTCAAGCCCACAAGGACAAGAAGAGCAGCATTCTGATCACAATGAAGTTGCAGAGGTACTGCTTAAACCAAGTATTTACATTTGTGTTGATTCTATAAACCATTTCATTTTGCTCTTCCATTTATGTCTCAGCAGATGGGAAAGATGGGATCAAGAAATAGAGCAGAGAGGCACTTGAGTTAGACTTAGTCCTGAAAATCCTACTTTAGCTTTCAAACATTGTTATTTTTGTGTGTAACTATGATATACTTTCTGACATGACTTATCTGACCTCCATGCTTCACTTCTATAATTTATTTGCAAACACCATCAGTACATATTCTGAGTTCGAGTCACTCCGCCATTCACAATTCTTCAGATTAATTTCTACTTAGAACACCTGGTTCTATAACTGAAATTAAAATATGTATCTATCTATCTATATATATATATGTATATATATATATATATATATATATATATATATATATATATATATATATATATATATATACACACACACACACACATATACATATATATAAATATATATATATATATATATATATATATATATATATATATATATATATATATGGCTTCACTTTGTAACCTTGAGATACTGACATTTCGAATTTCAGTATCTCGAGACAATAAGGTCGGACATGCATAAGATTGAAAGTACAAAATGCCAATATTCAGAACACTGAATTTTCAAAACATTTAAAATACAGTGTTAGACTTTTTTTCGCCTTTATCTCATCACCAATCACATAACCATAGTGTATAGAAGTATAGCTTCCCAGCTGACATCCGTGTGTCAAACAGAAATATTAGTGCAGTACAGAAGCATATGAAACCAATTAATAAATGCACTGTAAATAAATACACACACATTTTCATCACTCTGGAGATAGCTTTTAAGAATTCAAGAGGTGAATATGCACTCAAGTTTCAAAATGTGCTCAAACTGACTATGTCTTCTAAACATGTCTTCTTTTAGGAGATGGTGGGCAGCCACTTGTCATGCAAGCCCTCAACTCTTCCACTCTGTCCTGCTCTCTAGCAAAAGTTGACATAAGCACAGAGAGGTCAGTAGCTAAGCATGGAGAGGTCAGTAGCTAAGCACGGAGAGGTCAGTAGCTCTGGCACCTAACAAACACTTCAATCTATGGTGCCACGCTTCTGCAGAATTTTGAGTAAGTGGTAAAAATATTGCATTAAGCTCAAACACATTCCAAAAACTGACGGGAAATAAAGGTGGGAATCTGCATTGCGATGCCATCCTTGTACTAAATTTATGAAGCTTGCCTAGGACATACCAGTCCAAGAAGTATTTAATCAAATCTCTACCTTCTGGTGGAAAAGAGTCACGCAGTAAATGGAATGTTGTTACAACCTCTTCTTCTCGTAGAAAAGCCAGGGCCACTAAAGACTGCTGCTGTCTCACAGTTCATATTAGTATTATACAATGAAGCTAAACCCAACTGCTGGACCTTCTGCCAGATGATGTTCTGGCCAAAGTGAAACACGCATCCCTTTGATACAGCCCCATTAATGTTAGCTCTGATACTTTTAGCAGCTGCTATCTCAAAGTCCCACAGCACATATTTAAGATTTGTTTGAAAGCCATGTTCCAACATTAGCTGAAATAGACAATGTCAAAAATAATTGTATGCCTTCAGAGATTTCTCGTATAATTGATGGCAGATGATACCTTCGTAGAAAAAGGTGCTGTCCATAAGCCAGATAGTGGCTCTGCTAAGATCGTACAGATTGTTGACAGTTGAGAATACAACTACAGTATTGTCAGTAGTGACATTTACTACCCACTTTTCTATAAGTACACTGCTTTAGATAGGGTACAGGTTAACATTAATGTCTTGTAACTGCAGACTAGGCATAGGTGGTAGTCTGCTGTCTTTATGGCGCATTCTGCCTACTTGCTGTAACTATGCTTTCTGGTTCAGTAGACTAGATACAACTGCAACAGAGGTGCAAGCAAGAGCATCATCAAACAAAAGACAAGGGGTATCTCTTGATACCTTCACACTATGCCTTAACTTAGAGCACAGCTTATATTTTTCAGTTTCACTGGGATCACCAGTATAGTTATGGTCTACTGACTTTAACAGTTGCTCACCTGTAGGTAAACTTTCCATGACAGCCCTACCTTTGCAATGTTGTGCAACTTTCCATTTACACCACCAGTACTTTCTTTGCTTCACTGATTGTTCTAAATTCAAAACAAAAACCTCCAACATTAGAACTGCTTTTCCCTTTTGAGATACACTAGTTTGGTAAATCACTCCTTTACTTCCTGGTGCAGGATATGTTGCATCGGCCATAATGAGTGTAATACTTCGTACATCCTGTTACTGATATAACTACGTACTTATTACTACATGCCAGTGGAAGTACAAAATTAGATATAATCCGTGCAGCCTTGTGAACTTTCAGTCTTATGCTTGTCTGATCTTATGGTCTCGAGATACTGGAATTTGACATTTCAGTATCATAGAATCTTCATTATATCAAACTCCCAGAACAATGAAAACAAACTCTGGAAAAGGAAACCCTCAACCCCCAGGACAAAACAACAAATAGCAAAACAAAAAAACCCTCAAAGGTGGTGGCTTCACCCCCCCCCACACCCCCCCTAACTAAATATACCAATTCTGAGAGCACAGTACAGTGGAGTAAGGACAAAGATCGCCATTGTGACCAAGTAGTTCCTTTCTCGGAGCTCGTTTTTGTTGTTCTGGGAGTTTGATATAATGAAGATTTGATGAAGTGGGATTCGATAATTCAGTATTCGATGCTTTGAATGAGAACCATATATAACCATATTACTCACAAACACACACACACACACACACACACACACACACACACACACACACACACACACACACACACACACACACACACACACACACACACAGACTTGGTTTAGTAAACCCCACTTAATCTTTTATTACTGAAGAAAATTACAGTGTTATTTTATTTAATGGAAACTTTAAAGGGAAGACTTTTTAAAGTAAACTGTAATATTTTATTGAATATGAAAGGGTGAATGAAAACAAAGGGGTGTAGTATAGTCCATGATACATATTTCTATGTACCATTTTTATTAGTTCAAACAGAGGTCACTACAATTCATACAATGAATTGCAATCAAAGATTTAAATAATATTGCTAATTAATATCAGTTATTGCATAATATTATTAGATTCTCAGGAACTATTGCTATAACTGGTGTAATGTATTATATTAATAATGTCTAAACTAGTCGAGTGTATTAACATAAATATTATATTTCAGTCTTACGTAGATTATATATAATATATACAAGGTGTGTAAATATCAGCTTATGAATATATTTGCTAAATTAATATAATCCTGAGAATGCTGTCACTCAAATGGATATAAAGATTGTAATAAATGTGCAGGATATCATTGCTATGTTTAGCTGATAATACAAGCTTAGGTAAAAAACTATATGTTACTATGGGTCCTTTCATTCTCATACAAATGCAATTCATTTTTTATCAAGAACTATAACAATTTATTTCAGAAAATTACGAGAATTAGGCATTTTGCAATTCTTTGTTGTCTTTCATGCAGACAATAAATATCAAAGGAGAAGAATGTCACAGTTAATAAATGTCAAAGGAGAGGAATTTCATGAAGGCTGTTCTTTGTGGCACTTTGTTTGTCTGATTCTACTTGTGCAGTTTATGTTGTGATGATCTTTTTGGTTACTGTATATAAGAGGTTGGAAGTTTTTAGAACTCATTTTCAGAAATTGATGAATAACCCATGATCATCAAATCAAATAATAACATATTGTTTATTATTCATGTTGTGGGGGGACTTTAGTGTAGCATTAGACACATCAGGAAATGTTTAGTCTACTAATGTTAGTGGCCATGAATGTTATCAGTCATGTGTGGAAGCAATCAGAAGCCCGCCCCTCACGATAGTGGAAGTCCTGGGAATAATCAAGGAAATGAAAGCATTTAAGCTACTGGTGCCAGTTAAAAATATAAGACAGAAAATGGAAGGAAAGATATTGGACCTTAGAAAAGGAGTCACTATCGAAATTAAATAAAGATGAGCAGAAAGACAGTAGAAGTGGGGTATAGGACAAACAAACTTGGGAGAGGGATGTATAGAAATGTATAAGGATGTTTCAGACTTTTGGAGAAATCAGATAGATAGGTTATAGCTGAAAAAGAGTGATCAACTGGTACAGGTAGTAACAAAAGTATGTTGTATGCTGCAGTGCTTGCAAGTGTTTAATATAGATTAGTTTCTCCAAGAGAGAATGCTCGTTATTGGAAAGTTGTTTTTTTTTTGTTGTTTTTTTTTTGCTTGTTAAGCTGTTTATAAAATGGGGCTACAATTTATGTATTATATTTTTGCATGCTAGTTAAATGATAAAAACTATGGTTAGTTGTTGCTATTTTGGTTATGTCTGAGGTAAAAGATTAACTTTGTTTGTTCTCTGTGATATCAATAACATTGTTTTATACAAAAATATATATTTGTATGAATACATAATCTGTTCTAATACTGTATTAAAACCACAGCAAACATTTATTTGTTATCAATATTTGCGAAAACTATTTTAGACATGACAACATTGTATCGTTTACTAAACTATGAATTTCTTGTAGAAAGACAATGCCAACAGTTATTTACTTTTAATAATCTTAAAACGTCTCTTCCTTTATTTTCGCTATTTAAGCCAATACTGTTTAATTTTATTTCTCTGCCCTCCCTGTAACTGATCATCAGCTGCCACCAGCCCCTTTCCTTATTCACTGGGTTTACTGACCCACCTTAACCTCCCTCAGACTTAAGCCAGTGCACATCTAGGGCTGATACAGAGATTAAGGATAGAGGCATCATATTGCTGGGTAGTAATATGCCCTAACTCCCCAAACCCTAAAGCAGCCTTGCAAGCTCTGCAGTCACTGCCTATGGGAGGTGCATAGGTGCTTTCATATGTACCCCAACCAAGGAGTATACATTGCTTGCAGGGCCAAGCTCACCAGACTCTTAATGCCTAGGTAATAGCAGCATTAAGAGCCTGGCGAAGTTTCTAAATATATAGTGCAGTGGTGTACTAATTTCCTTGAACCCATATTGAATTAGCTGCATGGGAGAGACTACACAGTTGGATGGGAGTGAACAGCTAATACCAGGTCCTTTTCCTAATGTGGGTCATCTGGGATGCAGTAAGGGCTTTGTCCCTCTGTGCAACTAAGCTGACCCATTAATGTTTATTGATAAAAAAGTAGGAGCTGACATACAAGAAATTAATATACCATTCCAGTTTATATTTAGATAATTTATGGATGTTAATCATATGGATCACTGCTGCAGAAGCCTAAGCTATATGGATTATATCCTGCCAAGAACACAGCCAGCCAGCATCCAAACCTTCACAGCACATTCTATTTTCCCAAAGCATTAGTAAGCTGGAAATGACCTGACTAAATGACAGGTTTAGGCACTAAGCTCTTCACAGCGTTCCTGCTGCTGAAGGGTGGGCTTCTCTGCAGGATTTCAAGAATCAACAGTCAGCTAACGCAGTTCTATTGCATATCAGTTAAATTCCCTTCATGGGAAATACTTTCCACTTTAGTTTTTATGACAGAAACTGTACTTTTTTTCTGTGAAATATTATTTTTAAAGCTGTGGAAAAATGTTTTAGTGAGTGTCACCTGCCTTTTAATTTAATTACTTTAAGTTGGGGCATTGCTTTTTTTACTTTGGTGTCAAAAAGTTACTAAAACTTATTTTCAACTACTTTTTTATGGAAGGTTTATTAATTTTACTTCTGTGGGTAGATGATATTTACTATGTTTTCTTTTTTTTTTACTTTTCTGTTTTACTGACTATTCCTCTTAGGCTTCTCAGGGAATCAGGCACCTTTTCTGTCTTAACCATGGAACAACCTTTCAGTTTTTTGCATCTTCCTTCTTCCAACCACAAACAGAAGAAAATTGTTATCCAACCTTTGCCACCTCAGCAGGCTGCTAAGGTGTGTCAGCTGCAGGTGGGTGACTCTGCTGTTGATAAAGCTGATGACCTGGACAACTCTTCTCCTTGGGTCCTGCTGGTGTAGTCTTTAAGCCACCATGGGCCATGAGTTAGGCATGTCCTGTATGGCTTTTGGAGTAACTTTGGCAGACAAGTGAGAGTCATTCTTTTTGGTCCTGGGAGAAGGGGCATATAATGAGACTGTTTCACCAGAAAGTTGTGTTCATCCTCTTTGTTTGCAATACTGGGTCTTTTTCTTCAGAAATTTGTGTCAAAACGAAAATAAGAAACTTAAACATATGTCTTCTCCGCTGTCATGACAAGAGTTATTTTTTGTTGTACTTTGCTCCTGGTTTAGTACAAGGTCTTGACCTTTCCTCTGTGGCCATTTCTGGCAAAGGAAAAAGGGTTTCTTTATTTTATAGAGATTCATGAGGTTGAACTTATAATTGATTTTGAATGTACAGTTTGTGTTTTGTCTACAGATTTGTGATTCCGAAAAGAGTAATGCTTTGGCCAATCCCTTTGAAGGATTGTCTTTCTCTGTATCTATTTCCAAAGTGAAACAGGATTTTCAGTGGGAAACAGTGATACTTCTCATTCCCTGTTCAAGTTTTGTTATTTGTTACAAATGGAAGTTCCGGCATCTTCTATTTCTCCTGCTTTGTTCTCTTGTAACTTGCCCAACAGCCTGTCTGCTGCCCCCTAGAAAGCAAATAGACTGTATAAAGTTACTCATTTGTATGTTTTATACCCTCATCCCAGATCAGACCAGCAGCTATTGCTTTCCTGGACAAAGCTGCTGCTAAACATTCGGTTAATTATATTCCTTCTCCTTCTAATAAGAACTTGAAGGCTTTTGATACATTTTGGGAAAAAAAAGTATATTTGCCACAGCATTTATTTTTCAAATTCTCAGCTATCAAGCTCATATGTTTATGCTCATGCTTGCCTCTTTTGAGAATATGAGGAATGTTTTTGGCATCTGTTTCCCCTTTAGAGGAGAAATCTGCTTTGTGCAGTTTGGTTACTTCTGTATCAAAAAGGCTACCCAGTGCTTGAAACAAACTTATGATTTTGCCACTGAAACTGTTCTGAAGAGATCTACATGGTTGCATTCGCAAAATCTTCTAGAAGATGTTAAAATTAAGGTTTTCATTCTTCAGTGGTTAAAGGGTTTGTTTTTGGACTATCTGCTGTAGAAGTCCTTATGAATTGTGATGAGAGAGGTATGCTGATTAATGGGCTATCTCAAATTTTCAGCCTTCCTTTTCCATTGTAGCTAAGGGATTTAATGTTCCCCAAATACTTTACATTAAGGCAAAATAAACAGTCCTAATAAACTACTGGTAGGTAAATCTTTGAAATGCTGTAGCAGGGATTTTCCAAAAATAGTTGTAATGGAAAAGTTGTGGAATCCCCCAGAACTAAGGACAATCTGATAAGTCTGTCTTACTATTTACAAGACCCCTCCAACCACCCTGGCAAACCATAAACCCATCCAGGTTATTTTTGGCAATGAGAGGTTCTCCCTCCCTTTTGTGGGATTTCTGCTCACTAGCCAGACTTAATTCTTCTTTTTCCTCTAGTCTTGGAGTATATACTCTTAAATGGGCTGTTGGAAGCTCTCCTTATCCTCTTTCAGGAGAAAAGTTTTATTCAAAATTGCTTCTTACTCCAAGTTCCAGATGTTATTGATTAATTTCATTTTGAATTTTCTGCAACTTTAGATTTTAAAAGATGCATATCATCATATTCCTAGATTCACTTGTCAGAAGTTTTTAAAGGTTTTCTGACTCTGGGGGGCATTTCAAAATGGCCGCTGTTCTGTGAACACTGCTATTACTTAGCTCTCTGATATACCCTGTATTAAAACAAACCCAGAAGGCAACACATAATTAATAATACAGAAATAACTGTAGATATTTACTGCTAATATCATCCAGCGAACAAAAGAGGAAGAAAAAGTGACAGATTCAGCTCAGAAACAGCAGGATTAACCAAAAGTTCTGAATAACAGCTTAAACCATGTGCTACTAAGGCCCCGCATCTGACTACAAGATTGGTAAAACACTATACAGCAAGATGTCAAAAGAGGAAAATAATATGGAAACAACAACTAAGACCAAATTCTCAGTACTAGCCTCACCTGAGAAAGACACAACTTCAAAAAGACAAAAGAAAACTAAACAAACTGACAACTCTAAAACTACAAATAAATCCAAGACAGACCAGCCGGCTAATCTGGAAGACTTAAAAACTGCCTTATTACCTATCCAGCAAGCAATAAAGGACTTATCATTACAATTTCAAACCTTTGGTGACTCATTCATCCAAATAATATCCAGAAAGGAAAAATCTGAGTCCAAAATAATAGAAAATGAAAAAAAAATAGACTCTATTTTTCAAAGAACTGATGCCCATGAAAAAGAAATACAAAATTTACAAGCAAAAATAACAGACCTAGAAGCAAGATCTCGAAGAAACAATATCATCATCAGAGGAATACCTGAAACTGTAATTCATAACAATCTAATACCAACAATCAAGCAAATAATAAATTCCCTGCTAGAGGAACCTGAAGAAATACAGCAAATAACAATAGAGAGAGCCCACAGAGCTCTGAGGGAAATGCAAACACCACTGAAACCAAGACCTGTCTATATTAAAATATTAAACTATCAAGATGTAAATAAAATCATACTGGCAGCAAAGAAAAAAGGCACACTCACCTGGAATAACAATAAAATCTCCTTTGCTCAAGACCTCCCAATACAAATAAGACAAGCAAGCCAACTACTATCTCCATATTGCAGGTTCCTAATAGGAAAAAAATCAAATTGCAGATGAAATATCCAAATCAGTTAATCTTCTACATCAAAGAAGTTAAATACATGGTCGCTAACCCCAAAGAGGAAAAAGAGACCTCCCTTGCCATTTTCAAGCAAATTCCACCTTCAGAAACAAAATAAATCCACAAAAAATGATAAACAACCCTTGGGTGAAGAAACAACCCCATTCACAGGCACTCTAGCTGGGATCCAACTCTGAAAGCTTCCCCTTGCTGTCTAGGCCCTTAAATCCATGATGTGAGCTATGTGGACCACAGGAAAAGAAAGTACAGCCTGGGTAGGAACCAAAAATCAACTGCCATTTCTGATATGCGAATATAGGAAGGAACCTCCTCCTGGGACATTGGTCCCCTACGATTTTGAGGGCTCCATTAAGAAGAACAGTCAGACAAAATGGATCTCAGCAAGCTCCAAAAGACTTTACTGCCTGAAAAACTAAAATTGATCGGCACCAGCTAAAAGAAAGCTGCACCATATATGTCAGCCAACATGCAAGCAAAACCTTGAAGAAATAAGGTACTGTTGAACTAAACCATTCACTACAACAGTACACACAGTCAGAAACAGGCTAGCTCATAGATTAATATTGGGAAAAAAGGCAAAAAAAAAATGTTAAATGTTTTATGTAAATACTAGAAATGTGTTAAAAGATCCTGAAGAGAAGTAATCTCAGGAAAATAGTAAAATAACCTAACAATCTTGGGATAATGTAAATATAGCCTTAATATGCTAACTATAGCAGAAGGACTGTTTGGCTAAGCTGTTTTTTTTTTCCTCTATGTATATACTTCCTACCCCTGATAAATAGGTTTCAAGTATATATTTTATAACCCACACAAATTGATGTGGAAAAACATTACAGGCACCAAAGAAGGACGAAATCTGAATAAATAAAGTCAAATGAAAAAAATGTAAAAATGACAAGATTGATTGTTTAACAATATTACTATGGTACATATATTGCTATAATTTACTGAGGAATGTATATTAATATTCTGTTTTAAAAAATACTATTAGAAAGAATTAGTCACAAGACAAAAACAATATATGCTGTACCTTAAATGCAATACCATAATTGTATAAATAGTATGTTGGAAGAGGCTAGGGACATTAAGTAGCAGTGTTTGTTGAGGGAACTAGTATGTTCAGCTTTGTCCGCATTGTATATAGTAACACAGGGGGGATACTATGGGTTAAATCTATATCTAAAAAGAAAACACATTTCAAGATTAGACGTAAAGGTAAACCATATAACAAACCTTCACCCCCCCCCCCAATTATTCCTGGTCCAGGGATATAGTGGTTAGGCACAGAGTAGGGATGGGGATAAATAGATGCTTTCCTAAACCATCACACAGTAACACATACAAAGATAACAAAACAAAACTAATATACATGACATACCTAAGGAATACACCTAATGAATAAATGTGGAAATAGAATCATGGAGCGTTAAAGTGCTCCAAAACAAGAAGAAAAAAAAACTATTCTTACACCTTACATTAAAAACTACAGCCAACCTCATATTAATACAAGAAACACACTTGACTGCAGAGCAATGGGCAGTAATTAGCAGAAAGAAATGGATAAGTCAAATCATAGCTTCACAGGGAAAAACAAACAGTGCTGGGGCAGCCATAATAATTAAAAAAACATTTAAGGAAAAAAATACTTAAAACCAAAGCTGACAAGGAGGGAAGATGGTGTTACATAACATTTACTAGTCCTATAATACCAAAACCTATAATGGTACTTAATGTTCACGCACCTTGTAATAATCAACAACACTTTTTTATGTCTTTATACCCAACCTTAAACCAATTTAAAGATCACTACCTAGTGATTGGAGGTGACTGGAACACATATCAAAACCCAGAAAAAGATAAATCTAATCTGACCAAATCACATAATAAACAAGCCACATTAGCCCTTAATGAACTCAAATAGGATTTCAAACTATATGACCCTTTTAAATATGGGAACAGTGAAGATAAAACAGGGAAATTCACATTCTATTCACAATGCCACAAAATGTGGTCAAGGATAGACTTCTTCTTAATCTCTGACAGATTCATTAACATGGACCCAACAATAACTATACATACCAGGTTCTTTTCAGATCACTCCAAAATCACACTGAACATTAGCTGGGACAAAAAGATATATTTAGAGAACAGGGGTCATAATTGATCATTAAACCCTAATTTACTTTCCAAAATGGATGTAATAAAAGAAACAGAAATAATACTAAAAATAGCTTTTACAAATATCACTAACTCCCAAGTACCAACTGACATAGAATGGGCTTCAACCAAAGCACAAATTAGAGGATTGTTTATCAAAAAAGCAGCATACAGTAAAAAATACAACTAAAAGGAGCATACACTGAAAGGAAAAATAGAGCATCTTGCAAAAGAACTAATAAATAACCCCAAGAACCAAACAGAAGCAGAACTTTTAAAACTGCAAAGGGATCTATATATGTTAGAAACCCGGAACCTATCTTTTTATGAAGCCAGAATGTTAGCCACTTGTGCAGAAGAAGCTCAAATACCATCTAGAGCTCTGGCCCGAAATATCTCCCAACACAAAAATGCCTCCAATATATCAAAAATAAACTAGTGAGACAAAAACTACATAAAAAATTAAAACATTATTAAAACATTTGAACAGATATACTCTCAAATATTTGGAGCACAAATACTACAAACCTCAAAGAAAGATAGAACTCTTTTCCTTCAAAAACTGAAATTCCCTAAACTAAATTTAGACCAACAAAAAAAACTAACTGAACCGATATCCATCAGTGAAATTATTACAACAATCAAACACTTAAAAGCGCATAAGGCTCCAGGTCCGGATGGACTCACATCAGAATTTTACAAAGCATTTTCCACCTTGATAGCCAAACTACTATACTATACTATACACTGAATTACATAATAAACTATAAAATAAATGATATCTACTTTAATGCCTCTAAAACCATCTTTATATTAAAAGAACACACAGACCCCCAAAACACTGACAGCTACAGACCCATCTCCCTCTTAAATATAGATACTAAAATATTTACCTCTATACTTGCAAACAGAATGAAAAATCTGATAGAGAAAATCATCTCCCCAGAACAATCCGTTTTTACGCCACATAGACAGACTAGTGACAATGCATTAACATTAGATGCACTAATATCTTACGCTAACCGATACAATATCAACATCTACACAATGGTAGTGGATGCCCACAAGACATTTGATAGGGTTAACCTAGAATTCTTACTCCAAACACTACCCTACTTTAATATACCCAATAACTTCATTCAGATCATCCAAACTCTCTATAGCAACCCATACACATCTCTATTTATAAATAAAACTTAGTCAAATTGGATTCTAATAAAAAATGGAACAAGACAAGGATGTCCATTATCACCCTTCCTATTTAACCTATACCTAGAACCACTCTTTCTATACATTAAACAAAATACATACCACGATCCTCCATCAACACACAACTTTAAAATATACCTCAATACATTTGCGAATGATCTGAACATATACTGCACTACACCAAATTCAGATATAAACAAAATAATAGCTGCAATTGAACATTTCTCGACTATGTCTAACTACAAACTAAACCTCAATAAAACTAATATTTTCCCCCTAAAAACACCCAAACTCATCTCACTAATACCATTGTTAAACACAATAAAAATAAAAGAAGAAACCAAATGCCTGGGAATCACCTTTTTCCAGAATAACAAATACTTCTACCAACACATTGTAAACCTTAAATGGCAAAACATAATGCAAGACTGTAAAAGATGGAACAACCTAAAACTACCATTCTTGGCCAAAGTATCAATAATCAAAATGAACATTTTACCTAGACTAATGTATATATTCATGACATCACAGACAATAATACATAATACATTCTTCAAACAAATTCATACCTTCCTAACAAAATTTATATGGGAACCCAAACAAAAACAGAATCTCCTATCCAAAATTAACACTCCCCAAAACAAAGGAGGACTAAATTTACCAGATTTTAAAATGTACTACTTGATCATTAACACTAACAGAATATTAAGAATAGCTGAACATAACCATTCAATGGAAAATTGGTCTCCTCTTTGGGTGACAATCTATTATAGATATATTAAACCACTAGGTTTTAATCCCAAAGCACTTCCATTCCTGAATCAGAAAGAAATACAAACTTATAACATTATAGAGCCCTTAAAACATTATATCAACTTAGCGCAAAAACTCTTTCAGTTCTTGAACCTTGGACAAGCCATGACAATACTGCAACCCCTTCATAAAACCCCAAATTTAAAAATAAGCAATAAGATGCTGGACTTAGCCCCTTTTCCCAGAGTGAAAGATAAAACAATCCAAGATATTTATCCTTACCTTAACTGCTCAATACAAGTAATGAGGACCAACTTAAACCTCCCTAAATCACACATAATAATCCTAAGACAAATCAAAGAACTGTGTTCCAGTTACCACCAAAATGCTACTATGACCAATAGTGACAGAAACTTGTAGCAGGTTTTGGAAAACTATTATCACAACAAAGAAAACTATTACTAATTCATATAAAATGATAAATGAAATCAAATACCAGAAATACCTCCTCTTCTCTAACTACTGGAGAAAAATAAAACCATCCATAGATGATCAGCAAATAAGCCAGGCAATCAAACACTGAAGATTATACCCCTCAAAAAGTTAGCATACACTCAGCTCATGATCAGTAATAATGCATATTTTACACCTGCAATCCTACACAAATTTAACACATCAAAATCACCTTTCTGCCCACACTGTAAGGACCAGATACTTGACTTAATCCATGTATTTTGGAGCATTAAATGTGTCTTTAAACTCTGGAACTCTCTCAAGGTACAATTACAATAAATGGGTTATCAAACATCAACATTAACTTGGGAATTCACTCTATTACACCTTCTCCCACCCAACATACCAAGAAAACAAGCAAATACACTTTTAACAATCTTCCTACTAATGAAACTGTATATAGCTTCTAAATGGCTAGATATGATAAATATCTCTTGGGAGGGTTTTAAACAAGTAGCTATGCAACACCTTTTAACTCATAAAATAGTAATAGATAAAAGAAACAAAAACATGAAATCCAGAGAAATTTGGGAACAAACTTTTAATATCATATTAGCATAATTCATCATACAGCAACTTAGAAATGCACTCTAATGGAACCGAAGAACACATACAAGGTCAGATATTAAATACTAACTTGGATATTATGAATGTATATACTGTCTGTATACCTGTGGAATTACCAGTGAAAGCATGTATGCACATAGTGTAAATAGATATGTTGTACGACCTATATCCTGTGGTATTTACATCAATGTATAACATATATATATATATATATATATATATATATATATGGTCATGTTGTAAGATGGTTTTTATCTGTGACATTTATTAGTGTAAAAATAAAAATAAAAATTATTGAAAAAAAAATAAGTTTTCTGACTCTGGAATACATTATGTTTTACTCTGCATTGATCTTTAGTTTATCCGCTGCTAAAATGATATATACAAAGTATTGAGCATCTGTGATGGCCTACTGCAGACTACAAGGTGTTCACATTTTTCTTATTCAGATGACTTGCCTTTCCTTGCAGAGTATTAACAAAGTGTCAGGAATCTGTCATTTGGGTCAGGGATTTCCTTCACAGACTGGAATTCTAGAAGAATTTACGGTACTTACGTATTATCGCAACCAAGTATTCTCCCAACCGCAATGAGAGCTGGTTGCAGGATAGTGAAGATATTGTCTGTATGATGATAAAAGTCATCCACTGTTTTGGTGTGTATAATCTTTTGTTCTCATCTGTCTGCCCACAACATCACAGAAAAGTCTTATTAAGTTTTCTAAACTAAATCTCTTTTGTGTGATGAGTAACTTTCTAGTGTTACAAGATTCATGTCACTTTGAAACTGATTGTGTGCATTTGCAAATTTTTCAGGTCAGAAGAATAACTGCTTCAGGGTCAGAGTGTAACATTGTTATTGGACAGAGGTGACTAAAGGGGTTCTGCTAGGAAACTCAGCATAGGTCTCAACTGTTCAGATTTTCGGCTCATATTTTTGGTCCGTTCCTCATGAAATGTGTGGTTTTCTGGTGAATCCCTGGAGATAGAAGTCAGTAACTCATGGCAGACATTTGAGTTTCATGCTTTGTAACCTTCACCAAATGCATGGAAATGCAAAACCTATTATTCTAACAATTGCCTAAGTTTATAAGAGCAATACTTACAAAATTTTTTCAACCTTTATCCCCTCTTTATTTTTGCATATGTTTTATAATAACTGCATTTGCATAATCAAATAATGGGCAGCAATCTCATTTAATTAAATATTGTGGTAGCGACAATATAGCTTAGACAATCCTACTTGGTACAATCAAGTGCAAAACAACACAAAAACTACTTTCTCAATAATACTACTAACATGCTGGCGAAAAAGCATGGTTGTGAGAACACAAATAATGGCCTGGCGAGAAAGCATGGTTGCGATAATACGTAAGTACCAAATTTACAGATGTCTTGTCTGACCAATTCTCACATTATTGTTTTCCTAGAGTGTTTCTAGAAGACCTCAGCCCTGAGATATTTTCTTCCACAGGAAAAAAAAAAATCTGTATCTAGATCTATTCCTGAATTTTTATACTTAGACTACCATCTCAGCAAGGGAATTCCTCAGGATTCTGGGTCTCATGGCTATACATTTTCAAGACTCCATGTGACAAAAATCATTTGGTACCTCTAACTTGTATGGACGCAACATCTCTATCTCCTGATTTTTCAGATTTTCATTGTTGTAATTTATGAATAGGAAAACATTTGGCAGACACCATATTTTTTCATCAGGTCTCTCGTTTTCCTTCCCACCTCCAACATATTTGGAAATTGCTATTGATGTTGCTTCAAGCTGTGTTTATGGTGATAAAAGTGCAAGGTCTTTGGAGCAGACAAAATAAACCAAAACACATAACAATAAAAGAGGTCTTGGTTCTTATAAATGTTTTTAACCCTTTCATTCATTTTTGGCTCCTTGGACCTTTACAGGTGTTTACAAAGAGCACCACAGTGATGTGGTACATGAATAAGCAAGGTGAAATCAGTTCTTACCCTAGATGCAAACTAGCAATGGCAGGCTAGGATATAGCTTTTCAGCACAGCCTCACTCTATAGGCATCTTAAATACCATCAAAGCCAAATTTTGTGGCAGACAATCTGAGCAGGACCAAGACAGACACTCATGATTGACAATTGTTTTGGGGGGGGGGTCTTCCATGGTTTGATCCAACTGTGGGGAACACCTCATATAGATATTTGCCTCCACTCTCAATTATCAGTTAACAAAATTCTGCTCTAGGTGGTGCCCACCCCTGAAGACCCAAAAGGCAGATCCCTTTTCTTCTCTTTGTGCAGGAATTTTCCTGTACATTTTTCCACTCTTTCCATTAATATTCATGGTCATTCTGAAGATTCAGAAAGACTCTCCAATAAACATTCTAGTGACTCCCTTCTGGCCCAGGCAACAGTGGATGTTCTTCTTGCTTCACTGTTGCAGTCCTGACTTATGGGATTTCTTTCTTTGGAAGCTCTTGGTTGGCCCGACTACCAGAGTAAAAAACCTCCCTCCTCCCTGAGCTGGCAGATGTCAGGATGGTTGGGTATAAATGGAGCCAGACGATGCTATGACATCAGTCTTTCTTGCCACTGGAGCCCGAAGCAGTTGTGAGTGCATTGGTTGGTCCACACCAGAGTGAGAAATTCTTCTAAAGCTAAGTACTCCATTGTGGAACTCTTTTCCTTACATGTGACTCATGTCAGATAAAGTTAACAACTGTCTCCTTTGTGGTAAACAAATCCCACACAGAGACTTTCATACCTTGTGTGTCACTTGCTTAGGCCCAAACCATGACATCTCAAGTTGCCATCTGTACACCCTTTTCAGTACTAGGACTATAAGGTGTAGAGCCAAAATTTTGTCTAATCACCTTTGTCAGCAATCCACTTCCCATCGACCGATGGAGCTCCCTAAGTGAAAGAAGAAAAAAAAACCCAAACTTGGGGCCTCAGATGACAACCTTTCTCTGTTCACCAGTCCCCCAAGCCTCATTATCGCAGAGGAAGGAGAGGTGCCTTTGCAGCCCCCTTCTGCAAGTGAGGTGGTGGTGCAGGCCTCTGTCAAGACCTTTTCAGAGTCCGACATGCTGTTAGGTCCCTCACCTTCAAAGCAGGCCTTGGCATTTGATTCATTGGTCAAGTCTGGAGTCTCTAAGCAGACCTCACCTTCTGGTGAATGATCCTCAATCAGCAACACCCCTTCAGGTCATCCACCAACATCAGAATAGTGGAAGTGTACAAGCCCAAGGCAAAAGCTACACCTAAAAAGAGTTCAACCTCAAGTACTATGCATAGGCCTTCCAGCTCCCACCCCATAGGTTTTCAGCAGGATTTGGTCAGGTTGGCCGAGGACCTTATTTCTTTGATCAGAGGCAGGCAACCCCACCCCCACTAAATCTTCACTGGGAAAAAGGAAGAGTGACTCTACACTTGAGACCTTTTCAGAACCCCGTGATTCAGATGAACTCTCTGATCAGGAGGAATCTGTCCTTGGAGGTGAACCCTTCCTGACCTCCTTTGAAGATTCTGATTAAGAAGAGGTGTTACCTTCTGCTTCACCCCCTGAGAGCATTACCTTTGGTGAGACACTGCATGCCATGTGAGAGTTTTTCCAGTGGCAGAAACAGGAGTACCCCTGGGATAAAAGAGGGGTCAGAGAGTTCCTTGATCTCCCAAAACACAAACTCTTGACTGTCTCTCCCGTTTTGGAAGTGGTGGAAGATATCTTCATAGAATCTTCCCTCAAACCAGACTCTTCCCCCAGCCCCTCATAAACCAGAGAGGTTTTACAGGGTTCTGGACTCACAAATTCCTTTTTAAGAACCCCTCTGCTGACCATGAGGTTGTCACCACAAGCCCCAAGGGAGTTAGGGCTAGTACTTCTAAAAACCCATTACGTATGGACAAAGGAGGCAGGGCCATTGACAGACTTGGGAAGAAGGTTTACACTTCATCTACCCTGGCCATGAGGGCCCCCAGTTGCCAATTCCATATGATTAAATACCAGCAAAGTATTATGGAAAACATTGAGCAAAATATTTCCTCCCTGGAAGACAAAGAATACCTACAAGTAATTGCTAGATCTCTGCCATTCTAGCTCCCAGGTAGCTAGGCACTCCTTGCACTGTGAATATGATGGCCTAGAGGCATTTTCCTGAACTGATTTCTCTGGCTAGGTCTTCTAAGGCATGGTTGTCTTAGAGAACAGACATTCCCAGAACAGGTCAAATCTAAACTGCTAGATGCGCTCCTGGATAAGGACTCCCAAAGGCTGAGACTGTGTTACAAAAATGGAGGATAAAGCAAAATCCATGCAAATGGTGAATGACTTCCTCCAAGTTCAACAAACTATATTCACTAGGAATTTTCCCACTAAGCATTGGTCCTTGTCCTCTCAATCAAAAGCCACTCAGAGGAAAATCTGAAGGAAAAGGCCACATAGGCAGCAACATCAATCATATAGGGCAAGGCAGTGGTTCTCAGGAACACCCAGGTTGAGGAGTTCTAGGCCATAGGGCCCTAGCAGAGATCAGCAATGACTTACCCCTCACTCAGTTCCACCACCCCCTCAACCCCGGACAAGGTAGGAGGAAGATTAGGAGGAAGACTTTCCCTATTTAAGGAAAACTGGGGCCTCAGCACCTCCGACAAGATTGTTCTGATCTCAAACTGCTACAAGCTCACTTTCAAAGAACCATTAAGATTCTCAGGCTACCCTGATGTGCCACAAAACCAAAGGGGAGAGGCCATTTCTCAGATTTACAACCTGTGCTTTCAGGGCTCTGTGGAACCAGTACCAGACCACCAGATAGGAAAAGGGTTTTACTCCTGGTTATCCCTGATCTGTCAATCCTCAATCAGTCCCTCCTAGTCACAAAATTCAAAATGCTTACTCTTCAAAAGCTTCTTCCCATGATCACACGTCAGGCTCTGATGGTCACCTTAGACCTGAAATATAACTACTTACACATCTCTATAGAAGAATCCTGCAGAAAGTTTCTTTGTTTCAGAGCAGCACTTTTAGTTATCTGCGCTTCCCTTTGGCTTGTCTACTGCTCCTAGGGTTTTCACAAAATGTCTGGCCCCTGTGATCACTTTCTGCAGAACAAGAGGCATCCAAATTTACACTTATCTGGATGACTTCCTCATTCAGGCCATGAGTCAGTCCAAACTCCTTAAGGATGTGGACTTCACCCAGACCCCACTTTCTTCCCTAGGATTCACCATAAACCTCAGCAAATTCAACACAAATCCTTACACCAGGATAATATTCCTGGGGGCTCTGCTGGATTCCTCCCTCCAGAAGGCATTCCTTCACCTAGACAAGGCTTCATTCTTAACCCAATACTTCCCGGACATTATGCAGAGGCAATGCCTTTCAGCCAGAGTATTTCTCAGAGCACTGGGCTACATGGCATCCTGAGTTCTAATTATCCCTCTGGTCAGCCTACATATGAGGAAGCTTCAGTGGTACCTCAAGAATCTGTGGTGCCAGTATTCTCAGTCTCTGGAGATGGAGACCCACCTAATTCACCTCCCCAGGGAGGAATTGCCATGGTGGGCAAGAGTATGTGCACAGAACCAGGGTCTCTCCTTCAGGTTCATCCCTCTGGGCTGAACCTTAACCATGGATGCATCGAACACACCCTGGGGAGCCCATTTCCAGCACCTCCTATCCTTGGGGAATGAGAAGAGCAGTTCAGACACAAACACATAAATTGGAAGGAATTGATGGCCATACAGAAGGGCATGATGACCTTCAAGGATCACGAGAAACCAGGGGTTCTACTTATCAAGACAGGCAATGCAACAGTCATGTGGTACATAAACAAGTGAGTAGGCACCCACTCTTACCCTCTGGCAATGCAGATCTGGGAGACAGTCAATACTATGGGGTTGTACTTGATGGCTGAGTACCTTCCAGGGGCACAGAACACTCTAGCAGACCACCTCAGCAGACACTTAATGTTTCCTCATGAGTGGCAGCTGCATTGGAAAACATTTCTCAGCATAGTCCAGAAATAGGATCCACCAAATAGATCTCTTTGCCACCAACAAAAATGATCAGTTAAAAAAATTCTGTTCCAGGAGCAAACTTCACACAGCCTGGAGGACAGATGCCTTCTTCTTCCTCTGGGGCCACCTGTTCTTTTATGCATTTCCTTCCCTTCCTCTCCTTCGAAAGTCCTCCTAAAAATCAGGGAAGAAGGACCAAGGGTCATCCTGATAGCTCCAGACTGGCCCAGTCAGTGCTGGTACCCCCTGCTACTGAGTTTAACCAAAGAAAAACTTTGGCAGTTACCACAGAGATTGGATCTGCTGACTCAGGCAAAGGGAAAGTTTGTGCACCCCAACCTGCAGACTCTCAACCTCTCTGTCTGGATAATTCATCAAAATTCTACCCTGAACTATCCCTGAGTAGTCAGGTGCTTAAAATCCTTAAAGAGTCTGGAAGACCCAGTACTAGGAATGCATACTCTGACAAGTGGAAAATATACTCTATTTGGTGTCAGTCACAAGGTCTCAACCCTGTCTTAACCAACATTTCAGCCATTTTGGAGTACCTGGCTATCTTAGTAGACAAAGGGCTTTCCATCTCATCCATTAAGATAAACGTTTTTTCCGTTTCGGCCCACATCACTGCTCTTCCTCCTGTCTGTTTCCTTCCTTAGGTTAGTGCTGCACATCAGACCTTGCAGAGGCAGCCCACCTCTTCTTGGTACCTCAACTTTGTTCTACAAAAATTTACCTTACTCCCCTTTGAATCAGCTGCTTCAGCTAGTTTAAAATTCTTGACCTGGAAGACTGCCCATTTACTGATTATCACCTCAGCTAGGGGTCTCTGAGTTTCAAGCCCTCATGGCAGTGGAACCATCTCTTATCTTCCACCCAGACAGAGTTTCACTCAGAACTTAAATGTAGATGTTTGAGTGGATTCACTGTTGCAGTCTTCTTTCCCTCCCTCCATTCCCCTATTCTGCTTACACTAATATCTTATTTCTCCGTCGTCCTCAACCATACTGACATCAGTGTAGGGCATCTGCCAGCTCAGGGAGGAGGGAGTTTTTTTATTCTGGTAGTCAGGCCGACCAAGGGCTTCTGAAGCACAAAATCCCATTAGGCAGGACTGCAGAGAGACTGGCCTTACCCATCCCATGGTCGATAATTGTATACTACCCATAATGAAAATAACTGGGATTATACCATAGATAATTTCAGGGACACATGAATAGGATAAGGCATTTAGGAGCTACCTGTGTCCATTTGTAGTACAAGGGCATTCTGGGGCAAATTTTCTGTTTTAACTCCATAGATCCAATTTGCCATTGAAAATGGACAGGGATGAACTTTGTTTTATGTGGATGGGGATTCTGGTCCAGAGGAATGGTATCCTATGTTAGGCATACTCGTTCTTCCAAACTATACTATATGTTATGTTTAGAAATCTATGAAATAAAGATGAATTAGTATAAAACCTAGTTTTTGACCTTTAGTGTAAAAAAGATCCAACTGGTGTTTCTAAAGGACTAGTAATTGTTAAATAATGAAATTGATAGTGAAGAAAAAAAGGGGCAGATTGTGAAATTAGTTTATATATACATCTATATACATATATATATATATATATATATATATATATATATATATATATATATATATATATATATATATATATATATATATATATATAAATATATAAATATGCACTGTGATGTCCCTGCTCAATCCTCACCACTGACACCGGTGAGGGATGTTCACTTAGAACAAAGATAGATACACACAGTATTTCAAGATGCAGCTGTCTGCACCAAGCACAATTTCCCTTAAGAGCACACAGGGAGTACACTCAGTCTTGGAGCTGGATTTCCCTCTATCTCTCCAGGCTCCAAATAAGAGTCCCCACTGACACAGCTGTAGAGTTTAGTCCACAGCCGAGTGGTCCAGTCCAAGTTCTCCACCACCACCCTCTCCTTGAAACCAGTGCTTTGTGTCCCTTCTCCAGGTAGCTAACAAACACACACTATTTGAGATTTGATGTTCACATACACACACATAGCTACCCTCTGAAATGGCTCCTTAATCACAGGCAAAGGAATCAAAGGAGCTTTGACCTTGTCTCCTGCCTAACCTACTTTTGGCACTCTTCACAGATCCTGCCATACCCTGTTACATCTCTTACAATCCAAGGCCAATAAAAGAGCTACATAATACATCTCTTTGTATGCTTTTTGCCCCTATGACCTGCAAAACAAATTTCATGGGCTATGGCAAAAGTGCCAGATGGCAGGCTGTAGGCAATACCAACTGGTATATTACCTCACCCTCTAGCCCTCCCTCAGGGGTCCACTCTCAATATAGTAACCCTTTGGTCCACTCTACAGATAGCTTTAACTTAAGAATCAGGTGCCCCCCAGCTACATCACTCAAGCCTTGTAATGTAGGGTCTGAGAGCTGAGCCTATCTCAACTCTAATCTTTGTGACCCTTCCCAGCTCCTGTTCCACAGGAAGTCTGGTATCATCTGACAGTGGTACCTTATTCTCAGCCTGGATACTACCACCCACCTTTGCCCTTGCACCTTTACAAATCAGTTTGATATACAAATGACATGTACTTCTTTACAAAACTCCAGCTATCTATACTGATATGCTGACATGGTACACATCCACTGCCTTACATCTCCTGGCATAGTTGGCATTAACTCATATCATCACACACGCATACACACACACACACACACACACACACACACACACAGACACATTTCTCTCTCTCTGTGTATGTATATATTTATATATATATATATATATATATATATATATATATATATATATATATATATATATATATATACACACACACACACACACATATATATATATATATATATATATATATGCATACAGATATAGATATATAGATATATATATTTGTGTGTGTGTGTGTGTGTGTGTGTGTGAGTGATGTTTGTATGAGGCAACTATTACCTTTTTTTTCCTAATACTATACAACCAGCATACATTGCATTCTTCTTCTATTTTTACTTATTTGTGTTTATTATTGCAAATCCTTGTCAAATATAATCTATATTCCTTATCTGTATTTTCTACAATATGTACCCCTTTTTAATCTCAAAACTGATATTCTAATGATGATAGAACTACAATCACTATGTATCTTATATGTATTTTTGAACTGTTAAATTGATGTGCTTTATGGAGCCATATGTTTAGCTGTAAGTATTTTCTGAACTGTTATATTGTATGTACCTTATGGAGCTTTTCTTCTCAGGCCACCACTGAAAATGAACGAATTTTGTGCAAGTTGGACTTTTTTTAAAAAATCACAAGAAGGATAGTGACCAACTGGAAAATGAAAAGACATGGTTACTTATAATTTGATCTCTTTTGCGATGAGTACTGTGAGAGGCACTTAGCATTGAGTGCATAAGCCAGTGTCATGATGGAGATATACATTTAAGCAATGTGCATTCAAACAAAAACATTTGTCACTTTACAGATACAGACTATAAGCAATGTCTACTAACATTGCCCACAGGATTGCTGTTGACTGAGATTGTTCTAGCAACTATTATCTTTTTTTCCTAATACTATACAACCAGCATACATTGTATTCTTCTTCTATTTTTACTTATTTGTGTTTATTATTGCAAATCCTCATCAAATATAATCTATATTCCTTATCCGTATTTTCTACAATATGTACCCCTTTTTAATCTCAAAACTGATATTCTAATGATGATAGAACTACAATCACTATGTATCTTATATATATTTTTGAACTGTTAAATTGATGTGCTTTATGGAGCTATATGTTTAGCTGTAAGCATTTTCTGAACTGTTATATTGTTTGTACCTTATGGAGCTTTTCTTCTCAGGCCACCACTGAAAATGAGCTATTTTTGTGCAAGTTGGACTTTTCCGGTTAACACATGGAAATAAATAAAATAAGTAAAAAATATTTTGTTTCTTGTTCCATGTCCTCATGCTCATCCTGCGTTCTCATTTTCTTAGCCCATGTCTTTATTGATTACATTTTGTTAAACTGGTCTGCACACCCTTTTCACCCATGACACAAACCCATTATGTAGAAATGATACTAACAAGGAATACAATCTAAGTATCATGTCAAGAATTTACATAGAATGCAGAACAAGTGTCACAGTAAAAATCACAGGAAGGATAGTGACCAACCGGAAAATGAAAAGACATGCTTACTTATAATTTGAGCACTTTTACAATGAGTACTGTGAGAGGCACTTAGCTTTGAGTGCATAAGGGAGTGTCATGATGGAGATATACATTTAAGCAATGTGCATTCAAACAAAAACTTGTCACTTTACAGATACAGACTATAAGCAATGTCTAGCAACATTGACCACAGGATTGCTGTTGACTGAGATTGTTCTAGCACTTTTGTTTACAGCCGAAGCCTGTTAATTCCTTCAGCAAGTGCTCTTTTAATTAGCTTTTAAATGCATCACTGGTATTTTCTTCTCAGACTTCTGAAGGGAAGCGGTTCCAAAATTACGATGTTAGCTTTGAGAACACCCTTTCACCTATTGCAATTTTGAATTTGGGTCTAATGAAGGGAAAGGTTGTCATCATATACATATCATAGTACGTTGCTCTAATGACTGCTTTGTTTGCTCTTAAGAAGAGGTGAATGCTCTGATTTTAAACTGAATGCTCAGCCCTGGATAAAACTAATAAAGTATTGTTTTCAACTATAATAAAATAGTATAAATATGCATGTATGTATGTGTATCTAAAAAAAAAAAAAAAAAAAATATATATATATATATATATATATATATATATATATATATATATATATATATATATATATATATATATATATATATATATATATATATATATGTATGGTTCCCCTTCACAAAGTCGAACGTTCAGAAACTCGAAATGCATATGGTCGAAGCCATATGCTCGAGTTTCTGAAGCTCGACTTTGTGAAAGGGAGCTGAAAAAAGAGAAACATAACACAGCAAAGTATGTCTGCAGGGGGGCAAGCTCCCCTGCACACCCCCCACACCCCCTGCTACTTATTTATTCCAACTCCGTGATCGCACTACTGCACAGAAAGGGAAATCTCCCTTTCTGCGCTGTATGCCATTCCCCATTCACAGAGTCGAGCTTCCACAATTTCGAGCATATGGTCTCGGCCATATGAGTTTCGAGATTGTGGCCATTCGACTTTGTGAAGGGGAACCATATATCTATCTATCTATCTATATATATATATATATATATATATATATATATATATATAGAGAGAGAGAGAGAGAGAGATACACAGATTCACTTCAGATGATTGAGTTGCTGAAATCTCGAAATGCAAATGCTTCAGACCATATGTTCAAGTTTCAGAAACTCGGACAGCAGACGTGATCACATACAAGAAATATAAAACATGTGCAAATGTTTTTGCAGGGGGACAAGCACCCTTGCACCCCCCACACTCCCCCTACTTAAATATTCTAATTCTGAGATTGTGCTACAGTGGGGAAAAGGGAAATCTCCCATTCCGTGCTTCTGCAGACAGTGCGGAACAGGAGATTTTCCTGTAGCACAATGTCGGTGTTCATATATTTAAGTAGCAGGGGTGCAGGGCAGCTTTCCCCCCTGCAGAATCCCTCAGTTAAGGTACTTGTACAATTTTTTTTAACTCCCCTTCAGATATTGGAGTTTCTGAAACTCAATCATATGGTCTCGACCATGTGCATTTCGAGATTTCAGCAACTCAATCATCTAAAGTGCACCCGTACACACACACACACACACACACACACGTATGTATGTATATATATATATATATATATATATATATATATATATATATATATATAAATATATATCTATATAGATATGAAAATAATTAGCCATATTCTGGAAGTGTTGAATGGAAAGGTATAAACATGTATGATTTCACTTTATACATATTAAATATGTCTTGTACTTGTATATGTGAAAAGTAGTTAACTTAAATCTTGTTAAAATTAAGAACATAATTGGCATCAGCAAGTAATGCTTATTAGTTAGGTACTAATGAACAGATCCATTCCTCTCAAGTTATTCCAGTTTATTTATTTTGTTTTTATTTATTTAAATTTTGTTTATTGGGTTACTCCCACTAGGCCAGTGGCTTCATTAGAGGGGCGGCCTGAGGTGATATTCATACTGAATAGATAAAATTTGAACAAGGCACTGAAGAGCTTCCCCTATTCTTTTTTATAAGTGCATTGGGATCTTTTACAATACAAAATACCATCAGCTCAGGCAGATAGGGTCTTGGTTTAATATTTCATTTGAAGGACTGCACACTCAGGAGTACAGCAATGTCAGTATTGGGAATTCATCCAACTACCTAAACATGCTTTGTTGTTACTAGACTGAAGTCAGACTGTAATTCTAGGGTTAGGTTTAGCACATATAAGTAAGGTACAGCAAGGGAGTGGAGCTAGTACACTTTCTCATGGCTGCTAACCTTAACCTGAACCATAAGGCTAACCTTAACCATTCCCTGACTACAACACTAAACAAGGCACATGCACCTTAGCTCCTTATCACTATACAAATGTGCTACTTTGATATTGTTTACATTCAGGATGTTTATTTTCAGATTAGAGAAGGCTTCAGTATGTATTTTTTGACATGTAGGGATCAAAATAAGCACTGTCATTAAATTGTCGACAGTCTATTAAAGATGGCTATAATATAATAAACAATTCCATAAACACCCTCATTCTTGACAACTTTTTATATTCTTCATTTCACAATCTGATGAACTCATGATCATAATAATCTATGAGGATTAAAGACCTTCAAAATTATAGAATCTGATGTATTTTCATTCATTCCTCAACAGCTGGGTTCAGATCTGACCCTTGGATCCAAATCGAATGCTTCTGCCAGATTGTAGAATACTTGAACTCTCAAGCTCCTTCCTTTACCCACAATGCCCCATTAACCTAACATTCCTTAGATCTCTTGTGCTGCCATCGCAAAGAGACATAGATTGCAAGCTCTTGATCTTTGGGTACTATTTTTTTTTTTTTTGCAAACCTTCAGATTTCAGTGAGTTTATCCTGCTTTACTCCCTCTTTTCTTGATAGTTATTTCTGTTTCCTCCCTTCACCTTCTAGCTTAATACATTTGTCCCTTTCTTTCAAAAACTCGAGTACTGTTTAATCCCATTGCTGGTAGTTCTTTCTTCTTGTAGTACCGCTATTACCATAGTTTGTAATTCTTTCACTTTCTTCTATCTCTTCTATTTTCATACTCCTTAAAAAAAAAAGGAGGGGATGTTTTCTATTCTTTAGTCCTTCCTGGTAAAGAATTGTTGTCTGTTCTTTTGCCATAAACTTCGAATATGTCAAACAAACCATCTAGTTTCAAAAATGTGTGGCATGCGGGTACAGGATTCCCAATTTGTGTGCATATTGCCTAGGATTAAACACCTGGATGTTGACTGTAAAATCTGTAAAGGCTTCAACTCATGAGCCTTAATTAATAGAAAGTACAAGATCATACTATCCCTTCTAAGCATTCTTTGCGTCTATATTAGGTCAACGAAATGTTATTCTGACAAGCATCTATTCATCTACCCCTAATCAGTGAAGATCGCTTCAGTGATTTGCTGAATTTACTAAGGGCAACAAAAGAGTTGCCTGAAGCACAAAGGGCAACTATCAAACTTTGCCTTTTCTCCACTGCTCTGCGATCTCGGACTTGGTATATACAGTTAGGGGGGTGGGGAGGATGAAGCCCCCCACTTGCTCCACTGTGATTTGGGCAACTATTTCATTGCCATTAGTAAATTCAGCAAATCACACAATTTTCGCTGACTAGGGGTTGATGAATAGGTCTTTGCTAGAATAACATTTTGGCAAACTAAGATAGACCCCATTCTTCTTCAGTTGCTGGGGCTCAAGCCCCCAAGAAACTAGACAAGACAAGAGGAGCAACTGTGTTCCCAAGGATGCACAGAGATTCTTGGATCACTCTTCTTCTTCTTCGATGTCAACTTCAGCTCTTTCTTTGGACCCACCAGCAAAAACTTTCAAAAAAGTCAGATTTGACTCTTTTGGATCAAAAACCAAGACCAGAAAGATCTTCTTGGTCCCAGTCTCCAGTTTTACTCTTGCAGCCTGTTACTTCTACATTGCATTCAACATTTCTCAAGCAGTCAACTGAGTGTCATTTGAGGCCTTCTTCAATGGCTTCCTCTCTTCAATCCTCCAGGAGCCTGTCTGAAGTAGATGTAAATAGGATGATGAGGAAGTTTCTCAGGACACAAATTCAAATGGGAATTCTCTCAGCTTCAACCCCATTGGGTACTGAGAGCCTCCACAGAGCCACACCACCTATTATATCTCCTTCTCTGATCTGTACTTTGGTTTTAGAGCCATTAGATCCAAAAGCCTTGGGGACATCTTCCTCAAATCCAAAGATCATGGCGTCTTCAACTCCACTGGTGTCTCTGAGTGGTCCAGTGATGAGTATCTCAGAGCCGGATGAGTCTCAGAGTTGAAGCATCGGTACAGGCTCTGTGGTGTTGGAGTCGACTCCAAAATTGTCAGAGGTGTTTCTTCTCCTTGGTGCATCTGCACTAGATAGGTCTATTCCGACTCCCTCCTCCAGTGGGCTGGCTACAGGATCTCAGGTGCCAATGGTTCTGGAAGGTCCTTTTCTGGATCCACTGATTACTGGTTTGCCTAGGCGTTCCACTTTTGAGGTAGTGGAGAGAGTTTTTCTATGTCTAGAAATCAGACAGCCCTGTCCCACTTGGATCTGGCTTCCTTGTCTCATACAGTTTTGCTTCCAGAGCTTCATTCTTTCATTCCACCAGGACAGGTAGCACAAGCCATTCTCAAGTCCACTCATCAGGGTATCATTATCTCTTCCGATACCTCTCCTGAGCATCCCACCAAGGAGTTCCCTCAGAAGCAGATGTACAAGATCAGGCACTTAGACTCCCCACAAGAGTCTGACACTGATTTTGATGAAGGAGAAAGGTCCCCGAGATCACCACCTGATGATGTTGCTACTGCTTAAATGTCAGTGTGGCTGCACCCTGATAACCCTTCCCAAAAGGAATCAGTGTTTCAGGAGGCATTCAGGTCTGATCTGTCTACCTCCTGAGTGACTCCACCCACCAATGAGCTTATAGATTTGGTCTGACAGTGGACTTGGAAGGAACCAGACACCATTGAGCCTATACATAAGAGACCAGACAAAATCCTTGCACTTCCAAAAACTTTCCACACTGGAGTAAAGGAATACCCGTTGATGCCATGGTTGTTGCAGTGGCCATGAGGAAGGAATGAGCAGAACACAGTTCCAATGTCCACCCCCCTATAAGGAGTCTAGGGCACTGGACTGATTTGGGAAGCTTGTCTATGCATCAGTGACCTTCGTCTTGAGGTCAGTGAATAATTTTGCATATTTTACTAGACTTCAATGAGATTTGATCAAGGAGCTTACCAAATCTCTTTCCAGGTCCATATCTTCCAAGGAAGGGAATACCACTTTCTCACAGTTGGCTACCCTTCAATCTATTTCCAATTTGTCCATGAGGCTGAGTTCCCATGCTGCTGAAGGTACCTCATGGGCAGCGGGCTCAGGCTTTTCCATTAGGAGACATGCCTAAATGCACTTCTGTGATTTATTGGAACCTTTCACATCTTCTTTTGTCAATGTGCCCTTTGACAGAACCTCATTGTTTGGCCTCAAACTGAAAGATGCACTCTCTAGGATAGAACAAGAAGAAAAGACCCTATCTGCTGTAGGCATACATTTTTCTATTCCTCAACGGTCCTTTTCTAGAAACCAACAAGGTGGTAGAAACAAGTGATTCAAGAAATCTCAGGGTCCCTTTCAAAACACACATGGAGAGAATTCCCCCAGGGGCAGAGGGGGAAACTCAAATGAATGATGCCATCCGCACTGCAAGGGTGGTTTGCCTAATCAGGGACCTAGAGATTCCTTCTCATACAGATTCTATCAACACTACTGAATGGAGGCCTAACTGTCCTTCTCTGGAGTAAGTCAGGGGTCATCTATCCCTACACTAGAAAGTCTGGCTATATATCACAAAAATATTTATGAGTATGAAGGATAATATCCAGAGGTTATATCATATCATTTTCCAAGTCCCCACCATCAGTCCTAAAAGATCCCTGGTGTTCCACCCAGTTGAATGGAAGCAGCTTCTCTACAGATAAAACACTCTACTAGAAAAAAGAGTCATTCAAGAGGTCTCCCCAGATCAGAGATGGCCAAGAACTTATCAAAGATTCTATTTGGTGCAAAAAAAAAAAAAAAAAACAGGGAACATGAGATCAGTTTTGGATCTCAGTGAGCAAAATCAATTGGTTCAGTATACAAAGTTTTAGATGGTCAAACTTCAGTCCATTCTGCCATTTCTGCACAAGGATGGCTGAGTGTGCTCAAATGATATTCAAGATGTGTACTACCATATCAAAGTTAATGGGCATTCCAGAAGATATCTACACTTCCAGCTGTGAGCCAGTCATTACCAGTTCAGAGCATTGCCCTTTGGTCTCACCACAGCCTCCAGGCTGTTCACCAAATGTCTGGCAGTTGTAGCAGCTCACCTGACACTGGTGGAATTCCAAGTGTTTCCATACCTGGATGACTGGCTCCTAACTGCTCCAACCAGGTGTCATCTGATATAAGCAAAGGATTATTGACCTCAGCTGTGTTCCTGTCTGGGGTTGTCTATCAATTACAACAAACCTACTCACTCCAACACAGACTTTGGAATTCATAGGTGCTCATTTCAATACACTCACCCAAATAACTTCTCTTCCACTTATACAGATACAAGCTATCAGGTCAAAAAGGTTGTTCAAAATTCTTCCCTTCCACTACATCTGACACTCCAAGCTTTGAGATCAATGGTGGTGGCTATAACTCTTGTACCACTGGCCAGGTTCCATATGTGAATAACCACACAAAACTGAAGTTGCAGCAGATGAAACAGTACCAATTTCAACACACCAACGGATCAAAAAGGCTTGTAAAAACACGCAATTTATTCTATAAACCTCACAAAAGTCAGAGTTAAGTGCTTTCTTTCCATATGGAACTTAATCAGAACTCAGAAAACTTAAAAACATAAAATGTTTATAAACAACATTTAAAAATCATTTTAAAAACACGTTTGAATTGTCCAATAAAAAAATCACTTGAACTCTAATTGCTTTAATTTCAACACAGGGAGTATAGATAAACTATCGTTTAAACCTGAATGTTGCGTGGCATTTGACACAATCTGCCATTTCAATTCAGCCATATTCAAGTGCTCATCTAATACCCTCCCTTGAATGTCCCTAACCACCTTTTCCATGACCATGAACTTGAATGTGTGTGAAGGATTTTGTTTAATGTGCCTATACAGAGCATTGGTTATGTTTCAATTCTTGATGTCTGCACAATGCTCATATATACGTTCACGTAACTTTCTTTTGTTTTTTCCTATGTAATAGCTACTACATACCGTGAACTGGGCCAGGTAGACCACATTTTTGGTGTCACAGTTGTGCCTCCCTTTTACCCTGTACATCACATTTCTAATTAGAAAATGATTACTAACCAAAATGCAAGGACACTGATTATAGTTTCCACACTTTTTAGTCCCGTCCGTAACTCTACTGGAATTCTCAATTGCACCACCACTTTCCAGAATCTGTTTAAATGACTTCCCCTTCCTATATACAAAAAATGGTTTATTGCCTGTCTGTGCTATTAACTTACTGTATACATCTGAATCAGTTGCAAAGATATACCAGTTTTTTTCTATGATATACTTGGTAGTCTTGCTATCCAATTTGTAAGTGGAAACAAAACTTTTTCCAAAACCTTTGTCTGTATTGTTTGTGCCAAACTCTTCACCTACTGAACTCAATAGGGGCAAAAAAACTCCATTTTGTCTTTTTCCAATAACTTCCCCTCTTATTTCCTCCAAGAATCCCACTGGATAACTTCTGTTTTTAAACATTATTAAAACTTTTTCACATTTATCCAAAAAGTTTTCCATGTTGGAAACCATACGTGCCAGTCTCACCAGCTAGCCTTTAACCACTGCTTTTTTTTTGATTCAGTGGATGCCAGCTGGTAAAGTGGAAGTAGGTGCTGGAGAAGGTGGGCTTCCTATAAATGTTGGACACACATTTGTGACCAATTCTGTCCTTAGAAAGCATTACATCCAAATAGTGGATGCATTCAGTGTCGTAATGGGAGGTAAAGGACAAAAAATCAGTAGTATTGTCCAAATAATCCAAAAAGTTCTGCAAATTGTCTATAGTGTCATTCCAAAAAAGGAAAATATCATCCAAAAAAATGGGCGTAAAACCCCCAAGACTTCGCAAATGGACTATTGAAGACATACCTTTCCTCCCATTCGGCCATAACAAAATTTGCAAAAAGGGGGGCGCACGCCGCCCCCATTGCCACCCCTGTGGCCTGCCTAAAAAATTGACCTTCAAAACAAATATAATTGTGCTTGAGAACCAACTCCATCAGGTCAACTATAGCTGCCACTCTCCAGTTAGTCATGTTAAATATTTTTTGCAACTGGTTTTCAAAAAACTCAAGTCACAATTGGTCGAGTCCCTATATATATATATATATATATAGTTATATATAGTTATATCAGAGTGAACCAAATGCTCTTCCAGATAACCTTTTGTTTTTTAACATGAACAAAAAATATTTGAACAAAATGAATCAACTTTTGGTTACTGACACATATGAAGAAGTTTTGAAGTGGGCAGATTTATTTATTTATTTATTTTATTTATTTAACATTTGTTGACCGCAGATGCATGTCCACAGGAGAACATGCAACTCCACACAGAAGGCACCCCAGCTGAGAATTGAACCAGAGAACCTCTTGCTGTGAGGTGCTGTGCTGATTTCTGAGGTAGAATACAAGTTTATGGTAAATGAAAATTCACTCCGATATAACTAATCCACCCCTCAGACCAATTGTGGATGGGGGGAGATCAAAAACAAGCACCATAGCAAGATTTCTGGATTTAAACTTAAAACCTGGGGTGGCCCATATTCAGCATATATGTCGTGATTCATGGGATTTTTTGAGTAAAGTCAACAAACTAGTTTATAATCTCAGTGGAATTTTTGTTACCATAGATGTAAGGAATTTATTCCCCATAGTTGGACTTGAGTTTTTTGAAAACCAGTTACAAAAAATATTTAACATGACTACTTGGAGAGTGGCAGCTATAGTTGACCTGATGGAGTTGATTGTCAAGCACAATTATATTTGTTTTGGTCAATCATGATTTGCAAATGTTGTTATGGCTGAACGGGAGGAAAGGTACGTCTTCAATAGTCC
Source organism: Protopterus annectens (assembly GCF_019279795.1). Lineage (NCBI taxonomy): Eukaryota > Metazoa > Chordata > Ceratodontiformes > Protopteridae > Protopterus > Protopterus annectens. Next base: position 1,015,722,940 of record NC_056746.1, on the reverse strand, counting down.
ATTTGTGAAGTCTTGGGGGTTTTGCACTCGTTTTTTGGATGATATTTTCCTTTTTTAGAATGACACTATAGACAATTTGCTGAACTTTTTGGATTATTTGGACAATACTATTGATTTTTTTGTCCTTTACCTCCCATTACGACACTGAATGCATCCACTATTTGGATGTAATGTTTTCTAAGGACAGAATTGGTCAGAAATTTGTGTCCAACATTTACAGGAAGTCCACCTTCTCCAACACCTACTTGCATTTCACCAGCTAGCATCTACTGCATCAAAAAAAGCAGTGGTTAAAGGCCAGTTGGTGAGAGTGGCACGTATGGTTTCCAACAAGGAAAACCTTCTGCATGAATGTGAAAAAGTTTTAACAATGTTTAAAAACAGAGGTTATCCAGAGGGATTCTTAGAGGAAATAAGAGGGGAAGTTACTGGAAAAAGACAAAATGGAGTTTTTTTGCCCCTATTGAGTTCAGGAGGTGAAGCGTTTGGCACAAACCATACAGACGAAGGTTTTGGAAAAAACTGTTTTGTTTCCACTTACAACTTGGATAGCAGGACTATCAAGTATATCATAGAAAAAAACTGGTATATCTTTGCAACTGATTCTGACGTATACAGTAAGTTAATAGCACAGACAGGCAAAAAAACATTTTTTTGTATATAGGAAGGGGAAGTCATTTAAACAGAATCTGGAAAGTGGTGGTGCAATTGAGAATTCCAGTAGAGTTATGGATGGGACTAAAAAGTGTGGAAACTGTAATCGGTGTCCTTGCATTTTGGTTAGCGATCATTTTCTAATAAGAAATGTGATGTACAGGGTGAAAGGGAGGCACAATTGTGACACCAAAAATGTGGTCTACCTGGTCCAGTGCACGGTATGTAGTAGCTATTACATAGGAAAAAACAAAAGAAAATTACGGGAATGTATATATGAGCATTGTGCAGACATCAAGAATTGTAAATTAACCAATGCTCTGTATAGGCACATTAAACAAAATCCTTCACACATATTCAAGTTCATGGTCATGGAAAAGGTGGTTAGGGACATTCAAGGGAGGGTATTAGATGAACACTTGAACATGGCTGAATTGAAATGGCAGATTGTGTTAAATTCCACGTAACATCCACGTTTAAACGATAGTTTATCTATACTCCCTGTGTTGAAATTAAAGCAATTAGAGTTCAAGTGATTTTTTTATTGGACAATTCAAACATGTGATTTTTAAAATGCTTTTTAAATGTTGTATATAAACATTTTATGTTTTTCAGTTTTCTGAGTTCTGATGAAGTTCCAGATGGAAAGAAAGCACTTAACTCTGAATTTTGTGATGTTTATGGAATAAATTATGTGTTTTTACAAGTCTTTTTGGTCCGTTGGTGTGTTGAAATTGGTACTGTTTCATCTGCTGCAACTTCAGTTTTGTGCGTGTTTTCACAGTTGGTCTTTTGGATATTTTTCCATATGAGAATCCTTCAATGAACACTTGGGACTCAATGGTCTTTTCTTCAACATCCACTATCCAGGCCAGTCAAAATAATTCAAGCTTGCAAGAATTACCTTATCTGGTGGATTCAGTCCAATCAAATACATGATGACCATCCATTGTCCTCCTTCAACCCAAGGTCACAGTAACCATGGATGCCACTCAGCTTGGGTTGGGGGTATACTTCTTAGGAAGGACAGTACAAGGCATATGTTCCCCCATAGAGGCCAAATGTATATCAATGTCCTCAAAATGAGAGCTGTCCTCCTAGTGTTGCAGGCCTTTCAAGACACTGTCCAAACCTGGACTATTGCTGTTCATACATACAATATGTCTGTTGTCTGGTACATCAAGAAACCATGGGGAACCAGATCTTATCCTCTTTGTCAAGAAGCTGTGAGAGTATGGCAGTGGATGAGCTCTTCCAATCACTTTTTTATATCAACACACATCCTGCTGAAATCCAATGTGATTGCAGACATGTTAAGCAGGTCCATTCTGATGCTTCACGAGTGATCTCTCAATGTCAGTGTGGCAGAGATGACTGTCCATCTATGGAGTCAAGCATGTTCTGATCATTTTACTTCTACACTCAACAAGTGCAGCAGGTTCATTGCCCTGATTCCTCCACTGAGGGAATCACCGATTGCACTTCATGCTTGGCTCTTCAGTCTCCTTTATGCTTATCCCCAGTTACCCTCATTCCCAAATTTCTACAGAAAGCATCTCGGTTGAAGACCTCAGTTATCCTCATTGGCCCTTACTAGCCTTGTCAGATTTGGTTTCCCTTTCCTTGGCCTCATCTTCTATATCCTCCTTAGATTCTGGATACAATTCCAAACCTGCTGTCTCACCCGACAGGCATAATTCACCCAGACTTAACAAGCATCAATTTAACCGCATAGTTTCTCTAGTTCCATTGATAGCTAGACAGCCCAGGCTCTCTTCTCCTGTTCATCACATTTTATTATCTTCCCATTAAGCTTCCACAATAAAGATTTACCAGTGTAAATGGAAAGATTTGTTTTTTGGGCTCATGGTAATTTAAATCCCTTTTCAGTGCCAATTTCAAATGTCCTTGACTCTTTAGCCCCAATTTTCAATGAGGGTGGTAGTTCCTCAGCTATCAGAGTACAACTAGCAGCCATTTCCAATGTTCATATTGGAGTAAACAATTTCACCTTAGCTTCCTCTAAACTTTGCAAAGCCTTTCTTAGAGGAACTTATTTACTTAGACCTCCTTTAAAGGATCCAACCCCTCCTTGGGATTTAAATGTTGTCATTCTTCAGGCCTTGATTCAACCTCCCTTTGAACCTTTGGCTAAGTTTGATCTAAAATTTTGAACCTAGAAAATTGTTTTCTTAGTTGCTATTACATCTGCCAGAACAGTGTCTGACTTTCAGGCATCATCTTTTAAACCTCGTTATTTAACTTTTTACAAGGATAGAATTTCTTTACAGATCAGTCCTTCCGTTTTGCCACAGATGATGTCAGAATCTAATATTAATCAGTCCATTAATCTTCTAGTTCTCTTTCCACATTTTTCAAACAAAGAAGAATGTGTGTCACATCTATTGGATGTACACAGACAGTTACATTTTACCTTCACAGAACCAAAGACCTAAGGAAATCTGAATTGTTTGTTTCTTTTTCTGACTCAAAACTAGGCAAACAAGTATGTAAAGTTACTTTGGCCAAATGGTTATGGTTAACTGATTGTATTAACTTTGTTTATGAGAAAGTGGGTTTGCCTTTACCAAAGCCTCTAAGAGCCTGCTCCACAAAGTCTATGGTGGCCTCATCAGGCTTTTTGTCTAGAACATCCTTGGATGATATTTGTGCAGCTGCCACTAAGGCTAATCCTCATACTTTTATTGCTAATTACAAACTGGATTTGATCTGTAGGGGAAGAGTGACTTTGCCTTGGCAGTGCTCCTGAATAACTTTCCTTAGAGTCCACGTGGGATTTAGGTAGCTGGGTCCTCTGTTCCAACTCTTGAGGAATTAATTAAAATGGCAACATCAGATTAAAAAGTTATGTACTTAGCATAATGTTCCATCTGTGTTGTCCATTTTCATTCTTCCTCAACTCCTCACCCACCTACCCCCTTTCTTCTTTTACTTCTGGAGAGATTGAGTAGTACTGTAGGAACCTCTGTTCCTTGTTTGAGCTCCAGCTTCCATTTCTTTCTGGCTTTCCACTGTTCTGTTAACTATGTGGGTAGCAAACTAGATCTGAAGGGCATTGTGGGTAAAGTGAGGAACTCAAGAGTTCAAGTATT